>NW_028280941.1:867500-1132500 GCF_059751285.1 Brachycentrus maculatus
AAAGAGCCTTAGTTTTCGAGATATTTTTACTTTTATAAATTTCCCGAAAATCTGCCCCTTAAATGAGTTTTTTGAGTGCCACTGCTTTAAATTTTCATATTTAACACAAATTTTAGTTTATATAATTGTCAGACTGTAATGATTTTATTTTAGTCTACATTTGACTTGATAATAAAATATTGATTTCGAAACAATTAGTTATGAAGTAATGAAATTAGTCATGAAGTAGTTAAAAAAATGGTATTTCACAAAGTGAACGATGAATAATAAGGTGAGTGTTAAATTTTATTCTATTTTTACGTTTGCATGTTGTGTACATATATGTATTATTTCATAGTATATATAACATATCAGTTTTATTATAAAAAATTTATTCTTGCTATTTTCTTTCTAAATATTATCTTAATATTCAAACACGTAATATCACGTTTCAAATTATTACTTTATTATCCTACTATGGTGAGCAAGTGTGTGTGCCAGAGTAGTATATTTAAAAGAAACGCGTACTTACAGTTTGTTTATTGATATAAAATTCTTATACGATTTGATAATGATTTGATATTAATCTATTATAATTTATCTAATTGATTATTGAACTTTGAATGAAATATGAAGCTAAAATATACGTTCTTTAACAATCAAGCGATGGCAGGCGATTCTCGCCCCCGCGCTCCGGTTGGCTGTTTTTGTTGAATCCGCTCAGTGTTGTCAACCTGACAGTAGCAGTATAATTCAGTGTTGTCAACCTGACAACACCAAATGGCGTGGCCAGACGGCTACACTACTTTTCTGTGATGCACTATTGTTTGTTTCTCCAGAAATTCGTAATCTTTTTATTCACTGCCCATACACCTTAACTTTATTCTTATTATGTATTCTTGTACATTATTAAACAAAAAGTTATTTAAATATTGAAAAAAAGTTGTTCCAACACCCTTACTTAAATATTCTATCCCCATTGCCAGCAGTCTAAAACAAAAGTTATCTTACTTTTGATTTTTCCATAGAAAGACCTTCTTGGACAATCTTTAAAAAATATTTTTAAAGATTATTAATTACAAAGACCTTGGAGATCACTCATTAGAAACTTTTAAGGACCCTCGAGTGGCTTTCATCAAATGATTTAAAACCGAATTTAAAACTTTTTCTAATACTTTTACAAAATAATGATATTAAATTTAATTTCGGTGGTGTTTCTCGAACGAAGGTTTTTCAAAAGAAAATATAAATTAATTTTCTCATTCATTTTCCTTTCCATTATTCTATTTCTTGTAATTAATACCTTTCATATTGGATGCGTTTGAACGATAGCTTAAAGCTATTCTCCTTTTTAAATACAACTCTAGTTAAATACTGTTTCAAACTTAAATATTTGTTTTATTTTATTGTGATATTTTACAAGTATTATATTGTTATTGATTGAGGCCTGTTTTACAAAATTTCGTTGTAACGTAGATTTTTAAACAAGTATGTGACACACTCGAAATGTTCCACTGTATTCTTAAGGGTGAACTCTCAAATTCAGTACGCAACCGGCTCGCGAGAAGCCACATATGTTGTCCGCGCACATTTTTTTAGAATAAATATTGAAAAATAATTTTAATCACTTTTTAACTCCTTAGCTTTTAAAAGCTTTTTTCTTCGCAAAACCATATATTTTTTCGTACATTTTTTTTTCAATACATAAATGGTGTTTTGAGCGAAAAAATCAATTACGTTAAATGTTTTCTGGGTTTAAGGAAAACTAATTTGCAGACTATCGATTATCCCGCGTTAAATGAAGCTTAATTTGTAGAATGAGGTCATATTTTTAACAGGTTAAGATTGATAAGAAAAACACTATTTTAATAAAGCTTTGTATGAAATGTATGATCCTTGACATCACATATAAAAGTGTAGGTACACAAGTTGTCTTTGAGAATACGAGCGTCATAAAACATCTCAAGGCCCTTAATCATGTAGAATGTTCTATAAAACATGTTTATGTGACATCTCTGTTCTATTTCCGTAAACAATGACATTTATTTATCTAGTGTGTTGGAACAAGCGATGTCATATAAGGGATAAAACAGAGATTTATCAGTTACCCTTGTGAGGAAGATTTCATCATATAAAAAGAGTTGATAAACGATACTGAAAGTACAATGATGATATGGGAAGGTTTCATGATTTATGTTGCAAAATATCCCCTGAAACGCGATGCAAACAACGATAACTCTGAAAAATTATCAAAGCTTTGCTATTTTGTATTCGAGGAAAACCTCAAAATACAACGTATTTTGATTTGTCGAGAGATAAGTACAAATTTCTGGAAGGTAAGATTGTATTGTATAAATATGGACAAGTGATTTTTTCACTCCAATGTTTATTCAATATTACACTGGACACTTCGTGTGTTAAAGATCAAGATGACGCTGCGTTTATGAGATGCAGTGCCCTATCCACCATTGGGGAACGGATGAGGGTTTGAAGAGTGAAGAAGAAAATTGTTTCGTATCAGTTAAAAGAAAAAGTAATGCTAAGGGTCGAATAATTTTAAAATATCAATAACCCCTAAACATATATATGCATATACGCAGTAACGTGCAATAATAATTAATTAGGGTAGGCAGTAGAAGTAGGCAGTAAGGTAAGCTGGTACTACTTAGTAAGGTAGATATATATAAAGTATATATATATATATATATATATATATATATATATATATATATATATATATATATATATATATATATATATATATATATATATATATATATATATATATATATATATATATATATATATATATATATATATATATATATATATATATATATATATATATATATATATATATATATATATTCATAAAAACTATAAATATTCATAATAAATATTCATAAAAACTGCCTTTAAAACGGTTCGCTGTGATTAAATCACTATTATTTCAAGTGTTTTAGTGCTGCAAGGATACATTTATTCGCGAAACTTTAAAATGTGCATCTCTTCAGCATAATACTGGCGTAAAAGTTATCCAGCTGAATTCTTAAGTACTCTCAGGGATAAAAAACGTAATTTACATTTTTTCTTTTCATCATTACTTGGTATCACAAGGAACTTTAATGATTCAAACACGATCGCTGATTTATGGATGGGTTTTAATATAGATAAAAAATACATTAAAACTGTATTTAATTTTAGATTTTTCAACTTAACCCTAATTAAAGCATGTCTACATATTTGTATATGAAAAAAAATACAGATTTCAGTCTTTAATATCCGGTGAAATTTATATCCAGTCGTATAAATCCATGGTTTATATCCATGGAACGTGAAGAAAGAAATAGGCTGGATGGATTGATGACATTGTCCGCGTCGCAAGTAGTGAGTGAATTGAAAAAGTCTAAACGAGAGAAATCTCTTGAAAAATTTTAAGAGGCCTACATCCAGCAGAAGAGAATGGCTTACAAAGAAGAAGAAAAAGGAGAAGAAATTAATTTTTAAAAAAATATAGATTTCATACAGATTGGCTTCTACCAAGAACCTACTAACACACTATGATCCCATACAATGTAACATTACCACTTATTTTCTGACTTGAACACTCTAGAAGAATGAAAAGCTTTATAAAAGATGAAGAAGAACTCCACGTCTCTATCCCTTCTTACTTCAAGCCTCACCTTATTACTCACTCCTTTATCCCGCCTATTCACTCTACTAACTATCAACATTTCACTGTTTTAATTTTAGTACATATTCATCCCTGAAGATGATAAGGTGCTTGTCGAAACCAAAGTATCAAAAATAAAAGTGGCAAAAACAAACATCCTAGAAAAAGATTCTTACCGTTTTCATGAGCTCCAGTATCAGTCGCCCGCGGTGAAGTGCCGCTGCCATTTTCAGAAGGAGCTATGTCATCTTCCACTTCAGAACTATCAGCGTCCAAAATATTCCTATCAGCGTATTTGGAAATTGGCACCAATATCTCGGCATAAGATGCTCTATCTCCTCCGTTTTGATGATATATGGCAGGCGAACCGGCCATTCCGTTGGTGATACAATCACCGTCTGCGAATTCGATCACATCGTTCAAGTTTTCGTTTTCAATTTCGTTAATAGCGCTGCAGCTAGACCTGTCAGCGAAACTTGATCTGCTGCTTTGCCTATTGCTCAAAGACAACCTCGCACTTCTGCTCGTGCTGGGTAGAGAGTCTCTGTCTGCGTGGTAGTTGACTTCTACGGATGATCCGTTGATGGAGCCGTTCTTATGCTGCCCGTTCTTTTGGTCTTGATTGGACAGTGTGTTGTTGAAGTTGATCTTTCTGTCCAGGGCTATGGCTGCCTTCTTGTCGTTGTCCAGATAGGATGCTGTGTAGAACTTGGACTTGTCGCTGCTGTAGTTGGAGTTAGGGGGTCGCGAGGGGGAGCCCGACGGCCTGCATATGCCGTCGGACATGGTGACGGGGGTCGTCACGTCCGTGGCGGGGGTGATGAGCGGGTCGGCCGGCTCGGGCCTGTCCAGGGACAGGTCGCACTCCCGAGGGGCTACTTGGAGATTATCGTCAACCATTTTGCGAAGTTTCGCCTGGAAAAAAATAAATTTTATATTATATATATGGTATGACTCCGTGAATGGAAGTGACGCATCGGCAAATGAAGGTGAAAGTAGACTAAATGCAGTCGAAATGCAATCTCTCAGTGATGTGATGAGTGAAACCATGTATGATCGGTGTTCAAATGATGATGTAATAATGCAATTTTCGCTCCTAGCTTCTGTAACATACAGCATAGAAATAAGAGATGATACCACCAGAATAAAAAGCCTTCTTAGAACTACTGAGATGAGGACTTTATAACCCATCCCAGGAGTAACACTCCGTGAATGCTAGACATCCACTTCCCAGGACCAGGCTCCGAGAACAACAGGACACAGTCCTAATCAAAGCAAAAGAAAAAGACTGTGCTGCACAAACGGTGATGTCAGGCATCGGAATAATTGGTCGCCATGTATGAGGATATGCAATGAGGTAAATGAAGAAGCGAAGATTGTTTGCAAAGGCAGATTGGTGTGGCGTTCTGTTCTTTCTACGGCGAAATGGTTAGTAAGTTTTTTTTTTTATATTTAAATATAATTAAATTCATGTTTTTTTTTATTATATTCTTCATAATGTTGTATAAAAAGCAGAAAATCTCAAAATTGGGATAAAAAACGAATTACTAAGACACATTACGCTACATGTTTTCATATGCTCGTTAAATATTTATCCTAAATAAAAAACCGATGTTTTTCCAGATTTTTTTTCCCAGTTTACCTCTAAAATTACCGGAATGGAATTATGAATCCTCGGCTGGCCGTATTTCATCTTGGCAGTACCAAAAGCTACCCCTGAAGGGTGTAACAGGCTGTAGCGACCGCCCACCCCTAGGACTCACAGATGAATGCCTCCGAGAAAACAAAGGCGAAGAAAATGGCGTGTTTTAAAGTCAATAGCTCCAAGAAGTTGGGAAATAAATTCGAGATACTGGCGGAAGCCATTCAGAGTGATTACTCCCAACATTTCATGAGGCTGCGACTGATAACGCTGTCAATTTATATTCGACTTCTGTTTTACGAGTATTTATTTGTTACACTCTCGATTTTCCGTGATGAATGGTAGAAAAAAAGTGTTTTAATTGCCTAAAATGCAGGATTGATCACCTTGCCTTCATACAGGTTGATTCAAAATGTTATTTTTAAAACGACTGACGCTATATAGCGCAAGCAATGGTCAATAAAGCGACTGTTTTATCGGTGTGATTTAGATAAAATCTATAAGAATTAATATATATGAGACATATCGCTCACTCCTTTCAACAAAGTCATATATCAAAAATCGTCAATTTTCAGTTGTGTGTGTTTTTGGAATTATCAGAAAATGTACTATATCCCATCAAAAGCGGCATATTTTTAACTTAATATTTACCCTATATAGGGCAGAAACTGTTGTTTTTGCATTTTGAAGAAAAAGTGTGGTTAATTTTTTATTATATTTTAAATATTTTTCAAATGGAAAAAAAACATCCAGGTTTTACCTAAAAAGATCTGTTGCATAGTACAAAGTTCAATAAGTGGCTTGATATTTATTTTTAATATATTTTATTATATTTTTTAACTTTAAAAACGATCTCCTGAACAATCAAGTTTTTTTTACGTTGTTAAAAGCAGTGAGTGATATGTAAGTCCGTTTGCCACATGTGGGATAGAGACCAGAGCACATATAAAAATTCGAAAAATGTGAAGTACGGGGGATTTAGAGAGATGGGAATGCCCATGCTTAAAATGGATAGTTTGCATTTAAAAAAGATTTTTTTTTAAAGTATGATACCACAAAGTATTACTTAATTTAGAGGTTGGTAATATCCGATCCTTTAAAAGATCCGCATTAGTGAAACTGCGTTCTAATATAAAAACAATGTATATTTCGTCGTATAAATCACACAGATAAGGCCGGAGAATTTTTATCACAAATAATATAACCAGTAAGAAATTTACAAAAAAGCTAACTATGTATTTTACGAATATTTTAAGTAAAAAACGTCACAAAAGTGAGATACTGTTATTCTATCACTGCAAACAACAAATATGTTCGGCCCATAACACGTGTTTCGACATAATAAGTAATATTGTGAAATATTTTGTTTTTTGGAAAATATTTTGTTTTATGACTCAAGTGTTCCGGATCATCGACTTCCCGGTTAATCCGAAGCCGAAAAATCGGGAGTGTACTGTATATCACGTCCTATTAATAATTTATATAAAAACATTACTTTTTCTTATATATAATAACCTAACCTAATCTAATCTAACCCAAATTTGTGACCAAAAGTTTGGGCACACTTCAAATATTGTACGGAGACCAAACCAGATTTTAGAACAAAAATTTGGGCGCACTTTGAATATTGCAATGTATAATTACCTGAGCGTCACCCAGCAGGCGGCGCACCAGCGCCATGTGTGCCCAACCGATGAGGGGCCATGCTAGTAGCACGCCCCCGCGCCCAGAGCCCCCAACATGAGGACTTCACTTAACTTCACTTGGCTTAACACATATTCCTGTCTGAACTGAGCAATACAAAACGAAAATTCGGTTTTTAACACTTCAAATGACACTTTGCACTTGTTGCACTTATAATTCACCTTTCACTGAAAAAAATATTCAAATGAAGCCTCTTTTTTATTTAATATAAAATATACCATATTTGATTTTACTCATGTATTTTTCGACTACTTTTTAATAGTGTACTTTTTACAAAATTTTATTTTATGAATTGATTCGGCAGTCACTTTGAGGAAATAATAATCCATTTTCAATTGAAACTTTACTTGGTAGATACCACTTTTTCTTAAATTGTGTCACGTGTTCCGATGCATTCTGCATCATTTTCAAATACGGCATTAAACGATACGGAACGCATTGAAACATATCGCTCACTCCTTTCAACAGCGTCATATATCAAAAATCGTCAATTTCCAGTAGTGCATGTTTTCAGAATGTCCAGAGAATGTACCATATCCCAGCAAAAGCAGTATATATTTAACACAATATTTACCCGCTACAGAGCAGAAAAAGTTGTTTTTGCATTTTGATGAAAAGGTATTTTTTAATTATTTTTTTAAATATACTTAATATTTTTCAAATGGAGAAAAAACATTCTGTTTTACTTAAAAAGATCTGTTGCACAATAAGAAGTTCAAAAAGTGGCTTGGTACTTATTTTAATTTAATACACTGTATTATATTTTTAAACATTAAAAACGATCTCCTGAAAAATCGTTATTTGATATACCACGTTGCTGAAAGGAGTTAGCGATATATTTTGAATATTTCAATTATTTCACAAGAGTTGTGAAACTTTATTTAAATAAAACACGAGATTTCATTTTCATAATCCCAATGTACTAAAAAAAAATGGACCCAAAGGCTAGTCAAATAAAAAAATAACAGTAAATATGAGACTTTATTTTATCAAGCGCGATATGTTTTTTTGCTAAAAATATCAGTCAATCAATCAAATCCTCATCCGCACCCCAATGGTGCATAGGGCACTGCAACATATAAACGCAGTGTTATCCTGATCGTTAACACATAAAGGAAAGGTGATCAGCCCTCCACTTCAGGTACCAATCCAGGGTAATATTGAATATATTAAATTAAAAATAGAAGCTCTCTAGAATTTGATAGTTCATTTAGATCCATTCGTATCGGTTACAGAGAACGTTACGCTTTAACAAGATGAGAACATTCCCGGAACATTCCCATTTGCCCGCGACGTGTTGTATTAATTATTCCTTTGTTCCGAGATAAATTGAAACAATCGGCTGATACAAATTATGCCCTTAGTTTGCCCGACCATCCGGCAACCCCGTTTACCTAAAACTCAACCGTGTAATAGGTCTTTAATTTTATATGTTTATATATATATATATATATATATATATATATATATATATATATATATATATATATATATATGTAATAAAATACCCAGGTACCTACCTATAGATTTTATTAAGTACCTACATATAGTGCCGACTTTCAATATTGTGACAGTCGGTAAAGCAGATCGCACTAATCTACCACTAGATGTCGCATGCGTCGCACTGAATAAACAAAAGACTTCAGATAGATAGAAAAATATTGTGAACTGCCTTATTATATGTAATTCAAAGAGATTAATTGAGAAACACTTTTACTGTCGTTTCTTTAATTACAAAGCTACACATTGTTTATTTTATTATTATACACCAACTTATTTACAAAGAAGAATATTACCACGTTATATATATATATATACATATATATATATATTTTTTTATATACATATATATATATATACACATATATATGTAATAAAATACCTAGGTACCTACCTATAGATTTTATTAAGTACCTACATATAGTGACTTTCAATATTGTGACAGTCGGTAAAGCAGATCGCACTAATCTACCACTTGATGCAGCATGCGTCGCACTGAATAAACAAAAGACTTCAGATAGATAGAAAAATATTGTGAACTGTCATATTATATGTAATTTATAAAAAGTTAATTAAGAAAAACTTTTACTGTCGTTTCTTTAATTACAAAGCTACACATTGTTTATTTTATTATTATACACCAAAAATTATTTACAAAGAAGAATATTACCACGTTATATATATATATATATATATATATATATATATATATATATATATATATATATATATATATATATAATATATATATATATATATATATATATATATATATATATATATATATATATATATATATATATATATATATATATATATATATATATATATATATATATATATATTTTATATATATATATATATATTTATATATATATATATATATTATATATATATATATATATATATATATATATATATTTATATATATATATATATATATATATATATATATATATATATATATATATATATATATATATATATATATATATATATATATATATATATATATTTATATATATATATATATTTATATATATATATATATTTATATATTTATATATATATATATATATATATATATATATATATATATATATATATATATATATATATATATATATATATATATATATATATATATATATATATATATATATATATATATATATATATATATATATATATATATATAAAATATAATATATATATATAGTTGAAAAAAGAAGCAGAGGAAGACCGAGGAAAATTTGGCACAATCAAGTATGTCAAATACTTGAAATCGGCCGGGTCAGGGGATAATACCGTATACGGCGTTTGAAAAAGATGCGAAATGCATCGAAACACTTGTCACAGTACATCTTAAGAAATAGTGGTATTAACTAAGTAATACATCAATTAAAAATTGATAGATTTTACCACAAAGTGACTGCCAAATCAATTAATGTTTTTTTATTGGATTTCTTTTTATCATAAGGTTTTGTGAATAAATCTAAAGATATGAGATTTTAGACAATCGTTAAATATATTTTAATTATTTTTCAATGATAAATTTTATAAACACCCAAATTTATGTAATATGTTTCTCAAATTGAGATTTTGTCCCCTCAAATTACAAATATAAAGCCCAATGAGGCATTCTTCTTTCAAGCAATTACTTTTTCTCTGTAGAATTATGTAAATACAAGTATATACATAGATATTTGGTACAAAAAGTTCATAACATGTCGCTCACTCCTTTCAACAACGTCATATTTAAAAAAAAAACTTTTGAGACGAAGAGACCCATACGTCTCGAAACTGGTAAACATAAAATGTATGAGGAGATGCCTGAATGTATGAAGAATGAAAAAAGGCTGAATGAATTTAAAAGAAGATGTAAATAAATACATATATGATCTTAATTAATTGATGTAAATAATTTTTGTATTAAATGTAATATTAGCTAATAATAATAATAAAACCCTTATCCGCACCCCAATGGTGCATAGGGCACTACGTCATAGAAACGCAGTGTTATCTTGATCGTTTATGCGTGAAGGAAAGGTGATCAGCCCTCCGCTTCAGGTACCAGTCCAGGGTGATATTGAATAAATATAAGAGTGAAAAAATCACTTATATTTATTTTACCCCCCTCGGGAATCGAACCCGGGACCTACAGAATGGTAGCCGAGCGTGCTGACCATTACACTACGGAGGCGGACATTACATTACAAATTTAAAATAATTTTAGAGTTATTAGGTACTACCTACTTAAAACTATTTGTCCGCCTTCGTAGTGTAATGGTCAGCACGCTCAGCTACCGTTCTGGATGTCTCAGGTTCGATTCCCAGAGAAGGGTCTATTAAATAAGTGATTTTTTCACTCTAATTTTATTCAATATTACCCTGGACTGGTACCTGAAGTGGAGGGCTGATTAACGATCAAGATAAAACTGCGTCTATATGATGCAGTGCCCTATGCATATATATATATACATATATATATATATATATATATATATATATATATATATATATATATATATATATATATATATATATATATATATATTTATATATATATATATATATATATATATATAAATATATATATATATATATAT
Source organism: Brachycentrus maculatus (assembly GCF_059751285.1). NCBI lineage: Eukaryota > Metazoa > Arthropoda > Insecta > Trichoptera > Brachycentridae > Brachycentrus > Brachycentrus maculatus. The sequence goes on from NW_028280941.1 coordinate 878,608, forward strand.
ATATATATATATATATATATATATATATATATATATATATATATATATATATATATATATATATATATACATATATATATATATATATATATATATATATATATATATATATATATATATATATATATATATATATATATATATATATATATATATATATATATATATATATATATAATAAGCTAATAAAGCATATTATAAGCTAACTACAGAAAAAAAAAAACAAAAAAGATATTATTATATTACTGACGTTTTTGTAAAAAAAATTAAAGTAAAAACGACTAACCACAAAGTTAATGGTTTAATTATTAATAATAAAGAGAATATGAGTTTACCTGCATATATTATAATACATAAGCAGGTAGTTAGCAAATATCTGAATTAATTTTAGGTCTCTGACGAACGAACGCTAAAAAATTACGCACTTCATTATAAAATACAAAAAAAAATATATTTGAACGTTGTCCGCCACGCGAACTTTGAATTGAAGCGCTCATTTGCATATGGACGTGATCACTTTTTGTAATTTCAGAAAAAATAAATAAAAAAAATATTATTGAACTGTTTGGTAACATAAAAATACTTTTTGCTAATATAAAACGCAATGTTAATATGAATATGTACTGCATTCCTTATGTAACTTGATGTTGAAATTAAACATGGGAGATAAAATTTAAAAACGGGTTCTTCAAAATAAGTCGATAATTAATTCCATATGGGAAAACCCATATTGAATATTACATAATCATACAACATTTTGAGTGTGTCTAAATACTTGTTCACTATCAATAATTGGAGATAATCCAGATTTGTGATGAAGTAGGTACTTAGACCCATTCAAAATTTTGTAAATAAATAATGTGGTCTAATTATAAGCTAAAATAAAAAAAAATAAAAAGGATATTTCCTAGCGTTTCTCATGTATGTGATTATAATCTAGGATTCATACCTCACATACAAATGAAAGAGTTTCTGGTCAATAAAAAGCTTCTTTCATTTCACCATATGTGTCTCTAGTGAAATCAAGCACTATGTTTCGAATTTCATCAATATAATAAGAAGTTCCAAGAATTTGCGACGTGTGGTTGTCAATCATGGGTAGAATGGTGATTGCAATGTGTAAAGTGATCACTTAATCCAGCCTATGACAGGAAATAACCACATAAATACCCAGACATCCATATTCTTCTTCATCTATATTGATATTTCAATAATATTAATAATAAATTTGGATAATTTCTGAAGAGCATTTTCGTAAAATAATTCCTCAAAGGCGTTTCAAAATATTATTATAATTGTTTCAGTTTTACTTGGTACATACCACTATATATTAAAGCCTATTGTGACACGTGTTTCAATGCATCACATACCATTTTCAAACACAGGTGTTTTAAAATGATGCGGAATGCATTGAAAGATATGGCACAAAGATTTTAAGAAATAGTGGTATTTACCAAGTAAAACTTAAATTTAAAACATTCATGATAATATTTTGAAGCGCCCTTGAGGTAGTATTTTACGAAAATAGAAATTTTACAATAAAGATTTTAAGAAATAGTAGCATTTATTAAGTAAAACTTAAATTAAACATGGATTACAGATTGACTGCCGAATCAATAATATTATTATTACGTTAAATATTAACGGTATTTCTGAATACGGTAGTAATTATCATGCGAACATTTTATAATTCACATTCCTGGTGGCATAAAGTCGGTCATAAAATGAATGAAAGAATTGCCAGGCGGGTCGGCATTATGTTATATACATTTAGTGAGGGGAATGTATGGAAATGGAAGTCCAGTTATCCTTCATGAGATGCGAAGAGGTGGGTATCAAGTGTGCTATAGGTACCTACGCCGACAGACCTAACCTCAAATGACATCAGACCTGGTTTCGGTCAACGTCAAACGCAATCGCACTTGTCGAGACCTCAAACTTGAGGAAAAAAACACTTATTTACGTCTCAGAGTATCCTCGATCTTCAATACAAGGTCCAAAGTTGACACCGAGGCGAAAACATGACGTTAGCAGGAAAATCGACGAAAATATCAGGTTTTTTACAGGTTATTTGGTTCATTTGAGGTTTATACGCTGGTATAATTTTGCCACGTGTATTTCTCGACATTTCTAACTTTAGAGATGAATTTTCTTCATACTACCACCTTCTTTGCATGTTGTCACAAGAAAATCAAAGAAAATATGAGGGTTTTTACAGATATTTATTTAGTCTAAGACTTATTTGCTAGTACAATCATATTCTATCCGTTTTTGGTGTTTTTTGTACTTCTAAAAGCGTTCTAGCTTTTGAGATGGAAAATTATATTCATACGACCTCCTTTTTTGCACGTTGTCCTAAGAAAATCAACGAAAATACCAGGTTTTTTGCAGGTATTTTTAATCTTAAAATTATACGCTGGTACAATCATTTTCTGCTCATTTTTTGGTGTTTTCTTGTAGGTACTTCTAACAACTTTCTAACTTTTGAAACAGAGAATTTTATTCATACTACCTCCTTGTTTGCATGTTTTCCTAGGAAAAGGTTTTTTATTTCTCTTCAAAAAAGGTTTTTCTCCATTTGAAAAATATTGAATCAAAACCTTTTCTTCAAAATGCCAAAACAACACTTTCTGCCCTGTAGCGGGTAAATATTAAGTTAAAAATATGCCGCTTTTGCTGGGATATAGTACATTTTCTAGGCATTCCGAAAACATGTACAACTGTAAATTGGTGATTTTTGATATAATACGTTGTTGAAAGGAGTGAGCGATGTGTCATAAAATTAATAATATATCGTTACAAATGCTTTATTACTATTTCAGCCAATAAGAAGAATTTATCGTAACTGCAGACAGTTGGTAGAATTCCATATTGAATTGTTGGGTAATATATCCAAAATTAAACAAGGTTTTTGTTATATTGAATTCTACATTTATTTATGTATATCTTAATACGTGACGCGTTTCGTCTTCTTAAGACATTATCAAACACTGACTTAAGTGTTAGTCAGTGTTTGATAATGTCCTAAGAAGACGAAACGCGTCACGTATTAAGATATACATAAATAAATGTAGAATTCAATAAAAAAAAAACCTTGTTTTATTTTGGATATATTACCCCACAATTCAATAAGAAGAATGTTTGATTAGTAGTTTAATAAATAGTTTCAGAAAAGAAATTGGAAAATTTTTATTAATATTGAAAACATTTCAATTTATATTATTTGTGGAAATGAATGGGGTTGAATTAAGTTCACTTGGATTTCTTTGAATGGAATATGGGTAGAGTTCAATAAAAATCCACATTTTTTTATATTTTTTCCAATTCACTAATTTTTACACAGCTACTCTCGTTAGAATCAACTGACGCGTGAAATGCTAAGCGCATATGTTGGTTTGATATATTTTATAGTGTATACGACTCTCCGTGATTATTTTAAGTTTAAAAAAAATACAAACTGACTGGGTGCATTTTTTCTATTTACATTTTATATTATTGTTCACGATTTTCTGAAATAAATTTTAATTTTAATGACGTCAAACTTTGATAAGTTTTGTATTGTAAAATTAGGATGAATTTTTTGATAAGCCTTTTGCATTTCTTAGTCTCGCCTCTGAAATCTGAAACAAAAGAAAAATACGTTATTATTTTATCAAAAATATATTTTAAAAAATATATTTAAAAAAAAGATAACAATGAAAACGAAAATTTTATTATGTAATTCAAATAAAAGTCAATAAATTTTATATTATTTTTAGACATCTCATCAAAGATGGAGAAGAATATGGAAGTTTGGGCATTTACGGGGCTGACGACCGTCATAGGCACACACGTGTATTAAGTCACAAATGATACACGTGTATTAAGTCATCACTTTATACACGTGTATCATTCACCGATTCTACCCATTATTGACAACCACACCACTCTAATGCTTGGAAGTTCTATATATATGAAGCAATTTTGAAACATTGTTCTCGAATCACTAGAATCACTAGAATCACTTGAATCACTTCACTGAAGTTCTAGTGATTCAAGAACAAATAAATTATTAACTGAAATGTCGAAAGGATTGAGAAATTGTTTAAGAAAGATCTTTGATCGAAGTTATGTTTTTATATTGCACCTACTGCATGGTGAATAAAATGTATATATATGTATATATATATATATATATATATATATATATATATATATATATATATATATATATATAAATATATATATATATATATATATATATTTATATATATATATATATATATATATATATATATATATATATATATATATATATATATATATATATATATATATATATATATATATATATATATATATTTATATATATATATATATATATATATATATATATATATATATATATATATATATATATGCATAGGGCACTGCATCATATAGACGCAGTTTTATCTTGATCGTTAATCAGCCCTCCACTTCAGGTACCAGTCCAGGGTAATATTGAATAAAATTAGAGTGAAAAAATCACTTATTTAATAGACCCTTCTCTGGGAATCGAACCTGAGACATCCAGAACGGTAGCTGAGCGTGCTGACCATTACACTACGAAGGCGGACAAATAGTTTTAAGTAGGTAGTACCTAATAACTCTAAAATTATTTTAAATTTGTAATATTTTTTCTTCTTTCAGTCTCCCCATTAGTTTGCTGAAATGTTTCGACTAAACAAAGCCTAAATATTAAATTCGTTTAATACTTAGTTTTGAAAGATATCTAAAAAAAACCTTCTTAAAATATCCGTTAATTTTAAACAATAGGATTGATTATCCGTTCGCCGGCAGCGAATAATTTTCATCTTAGTCTCGTCGCAAAAGTTGAACAAAAAGCTTGTAATCCGCGAAGTTAAATTACACCATAATTAATTGGTCTTTCTTCCTTTTGTTTTGCTTGCGGTTATCAGCGGAACAGTTTACCGGTTGGGTGTCCTATACAGCAAACAAACCGACAAACATAACTTTCCGAAATAAGCCGAGATTCAAACAAAAGTTAATTCCCCTCAATACTGAATAATTATAATATACTGAGTAATAAACAGAGCGTGGTGAAACCGGCGCTCTAGCTCTAAAGAAAGTAGAAAATAAAGCATTATTAATGCTGTGAATCCAAGGTCTGTTTGTAAAGAACCTGTGCTTAATAAGCCTTCACTCGTTTGCGAGTGATTTAAGCTCTTACCAACAAAGTAGTAATAAAGTTGTAGTAATAATTTTAAAAGAATATAAGAGGAGAAAGAGAAGGAAATGAAAAATAATAATAATTTAACTAAAATTTTTAAATCAATTATTCAATCTACAGTACTGAAATCAAATTAAAATGTGGCACATAAAATTTTCAAACCTTGAATGATACTATGGTAATTATACTATGGTTTGGATACTATGATGCTATAGTACTATGATACTATGGTAATGATACTATGGTTTGGATACTATGGTACAGCTGTCCATTTTTTTTTGCCTTATTAGCTGTATTTTTTGCCTTTGTTTAAAATCTAACAATATTTTCAAAAAATCTACATGATAGTTTGTCTAAAATTTTATTACGCAGAACAACTAATAAAATCTAAGATAATACTAATATGCTTAAATTAACACGTTCTTTCATATGTGAGTTTAAAACTTAATATATAAATAATAATAATTGTCATATTATTAAAAGGAAATTATTTAAAATTTATGGAAAAAACACTGAAATATTCCAGAATAGGGAGATGCTTTTATTAGATATAATGATATTATATTTGTTGAAAACATTTTCTCTTCTTTAAAAGTTATTTCAAGTGTTGTGTCAATTTCTTTCAGATGGAAGAAATTTTCAGGCAATATTTCGGGAGTTATTTTAAACTTTTAACACGATTACGAATTTCCTATAACTCATCGCCTTTCGCAAAAACAAATATTAAATTAATTCAACGTCTTTTTATGGCGTCTTTTTTGTACGATTTTTATAACGATCTACTATTTTAAATGTTATTGACTGCATTTACATAATTATTAAAAAAAAAGTATTTTCAAAAGATATAAGAAGGAGAAAATAAAGAATTCTGTGGCAGTGTAAAAGAAAGTTGTGACTCTAACGGGTCTAGAAGTGAATAGGAAAATAACCAATTGTATTTATAACAATTTGTAGTTTTAAAAGATTGTGTTTTTTTCGACAATAGAGTACTTTTATTATATGTAGTTTAAAAACTAAACCTGATGTTGTTTTAATGATATATTTTCTTATATCATTAATTGATTCGGCAAACACTTTGTTATAATATTTTTCCGATCTAAATTTAAGTTTTACTAGGTAAATAATACAATTTTTTTATCATGCCAAGTATTCCTCGATCTTTTCCCAACCACATTTGTTTTACAGATTTTTCCAGACTCATTCATTTCACGTGTCCGAACCATTTAAACATACCCCTCTTAATTTTAGCGAAAACACTCAGCCTTGCATTATTTTCTTATATTATCATTGAAACATTTATCATATCGCTCATTCCTTTCAAGAACGTCATAAATCAAAAATCGTCAATTTTCAGTTGTGCGTGTTTTCGGAATGCCCAGAAAATGTGCTATATCCCAGCAAAAGAGGCATATTTTTAACTTTTATTAAATATTTACCCGCTACAGGGCAGAAAGTGTTGTTTTTGCATTTTGAAGAAAAAGTATTGTTTAATTATTTTTTTTAATAAACTAAATATTTTTCAAATGGAGAAAAAACCTTCAGGTTTCACCTAAAAAGATCTGTTGCAAAGTAAAATGTTCAATAAGTGTCTTGATATTTATTTATAAAACATTGTATTATATTTTAAAACTTTAAAAACGTTTTCCTAAAAAAGTTTTTTGATTTATGACGTTCTTGAAAGGAGTGAGCGATATGTACATGGTTTTGGGGCACTGAAAGATCGCATTTGGACTGCATTCAGTCTACTTTCATAATTTTTTCAACTCCACGCTTCCCTTACATACTTAAGACTGTCCATCTAAAAATATATATTTTTTGAGAATAATGATTTCGTTTCAGGTTCAACAAAAAAGAATATAACTTAAATAGATTAGAATAAAAACTATACTAAAAATGGCTCCCCACACGACAAGCGATACCACTGGAGTTTTGTTCGAAACTGATGTACAGACTATAGACGGTGGCTTGACTAAGAAGGTACCTTTTTTTAAACATGTTATTTTATTGATATATTTTTTATTAAAAAAAACTAACAAACCGTCACGCCGTTTTCCGCAGGGGTAAGCAGAGAAAATAAAACACCACACCAATGCAAACAATCTTGCCTCTTCTCTTTGCAAGCAATCTTCGCCTCTTACACATTCATCCATCTCCTCATATGTACATACCAGCCGATTATTCGACTTCTGATGCGATATATTTCAGATCTAACCGCCTACATTAGGTAAATGTAGTTGGAAATAGAAGAAGAGGAAGATCGAGGAATTTTTCCAATGAGTATTTTAAATTCTTGAAAGTGGTCAGGTCAGGAGTCAGTGGAGAACCACTTAAAAATATATGAAAAACTTGATATTGCCAAGTTTTCTTTAGTTTTCCTCTACTTCTATTACCAACCACATTCGCCTCATTAATTGGTTTTACCGTCCTATCTTCACTCATTCGATCCACGTGCCCAAACCATCTCAACACAATATTCTTAATTTTATCGATAATGCTTATCTCAGCCTTGCATTATTTCCTTTTATCACCATTGGAACATCTTTCATACATGGTTTTGCCGCACTAGTAGATCGCATTTTAACTGTATTCAGTCTACTTTCATCCTTCTTCTGCCAACTCCATGCTTCATTTCCATACCAGGACTTCATTTTGCACTGTTAGATTTTTAAATTGAAGCATTTTTAAACTATTTTGATATTTTAAGGTAAAAAGCAACAAGTACGCAGGGGATAAGAAGATCGTGTTGGTTTGGAGCAATATTGTGTGGTTTATTCTTCTACATGGAGGTTCACTCTATGGTTTATATCTCGCCTTCACAGACGCCATGTGGCAAACGAATGCTTTTGGTATGTTTTCTAATAATCCACATATCGCTCACTCCTGTCAAGAAAGTCATAAATCAAAAAACTTGATTTTTCACGAGAACGTTTTAAAAGTTTAAAAATATAACATCATGTATTGAAAATAAATATCAAGCCACTTATTGAACTTTTTATTGTGCAACAGATCTTTTTAGGTAAAACCTGAAGGTTTTTTCTCCATTTCAAAAATATTTAGTTTATTAAAAAAAATAATCAAACAATACCCTTTCTTCAAAGTGTAAAAAACAACATTTTCTGCCCTGCAGCGAGTAAATATTCAGTTAAAAATATGCCTCTTTTGCTGGGATATGGTACATTTTCTGGGTATTCCGAAAACATGCATAACTGAAAATTGACGATTTTTGATTTATGACGTTCTTGAAAGGAGTGAGCGATATATTAAAAAAATTACAACATAATTCACCTTCTTTTTTCACTGCATACTTAAATGTATAAATAAAATATAATTATACTTTATTTTATTATAAATAAAATAGTAAATTTAAATTTAAAATGGAAAAAACTATGAGTGGTCGGTATGTCGTTAACGATGAAATCCTTTTACTGGTCAACTAAAATAAAAGTAGGAAACACTTTACCATTGAGATGTTGTTTTATTATTTAAAATGCAGTTCCACCAAGAAAAGTCACTTAAATTCGCGAGAAATAGATTTCTTTGTTTACCTCTAGAACAAATTTTAATTGATTTTTAACCATACCCGCTCCCTAGGTGGAGCAAATGGAGTCCACAAACTGTCTCCAGGCTTTTTTGTCAGATTTTAATTGATAGCAATGACGAGTGATGTGAAAAATGTGACAAAACGTGGTCTCTGGTGAAATAAAATATAATTGAAAAAATAAAACTAAAAAGATGTTGACAACATCTTTACTCGTATACTTAAAAAGTTTTTTCCACTTTTGTGTTCACAAGTGACCGGGGTTTTTTTCGCTACCGTAGGCTATATATTAATAAAAAAAATAGTGCTTCGATGAAATAAATTATAATACGTTCTAAAGATTTAAAAATAAATATTGTTCTTATTGATTTACTTTTTTACTGACATTTCTGGGTGGAACTGCATTATATGTGATAAAACAAAATGTATATAATTTTTTCCTAATATAATTGATTGGAATTATAAACAATCAAAAATGTATTAGTAGATTTAAGTAATTGAATTACAAAATGCAATAAATTCGTTTTGAAATAGCGTCAAGCCATCTAATAAAAAGCTAAGGGTTGAATTTATAGCTCAAAGGATTAAAAGAGCCCCGATAAAGTTCCGAGGTACAAATAGCACGGTTTATCTTAATTATATTTAATTGGAATTATAAACAATCAAAAATGCATTAATAGATTTAAGTAATTGAATTACAAAATGCAATAAATCCGTTTTGAAATAGCGTCAAGCCATCTAATAAAAAGCTAAGGGTTGAATTCATAGCTCAAAGGATTAAAAGAGTCCCGATAAAGTTCCGAGGTACAAATAGCGCGGTTTATCTACAAACAATACGACTTCAACACAAGGATTATGTCCTGCGCCCCGTTCAAAAAGGAGGGAAAATCCTCTTAACGACCGCAGGGTCGACGGAGCAGACACCGGAGTCCTTTGAGCAGAAATCCTTGCTTTGAAATGTTTATCTTTGGTCGTATAATGGTCGAGTTCTTGAAAACCGGCGAGGTGTTGTATAACAGGCTAAGTTTTTATGAAAGCTCAGGTGTGACGTTTTTGACTGGCGAGAAGAGTGTTTACTGATCCTACAAAAAGTGCAAACAATTTCCGGGCTGAAGTGGTACGTACTACAAAGTATTCAATTGTTGTGTAAACATTTTCAATATTATTCATATTTAAAGCATTTTATTTATTGTTTCGGCATTAACTTTGTGGTAAGACATGTTACAATGATTAAAGAAAACACTTCGTTTTTTACCACTTGAGTTTTATTATAGACTACATGTTTCAAAAAACCTGAATTCTAATAATAATTTATTGAATAATATATTGTTTCAAAATTCTTCACCACTGCTTTCCATTTTTCCTTTGTTTTCAAACTCCGTCCCTTGACTAACCCCTTCCCCTTACTTTCCCCTCTCCTTATTTATAGAACAATTTTATATTTTATATTTTAGTTATTATACAGACCTGAATGATGGAAGTTTAACTTCTGAAACATGTAGTCTATAATAAAACTCAAGTAGTAAAAAACGAAGTGTTTTCTTTAATCATTTTAAAGCATTTGTGGTTAGTCATTTAAACTTATTTATTTTTTTACAAAAATGTTGTCAATATTAGTATATAACCTCACTCACCGAGATTTTTATGTTGGTCTTCGGGTCGACCAAAAATCGCATGTGTTAGACATTTTGTGTAGTTTTGAGTGTGTAAATGTGTGCTAGTGCTGTGGTGGTGAAGGGTGGTATTGTTTGCATACTGTGGTAATGATTGTCCTGACGAAGATATGGGTACGTCTCGAAACCGGTAGACATAAAAATCTCGGTGAGTGGTTATATACTAATGTTTTTAACATTTTTGTAAAAAAAAGAGTGTTGTGTAAATGTTCGCTCAAAGCGAACTTACTGCCATCAAAGACGCATTTATATACAAAATTAAGTACGGAATTAAAGAAAGATAAACAACAAGAAAAAACAAACAAAAACTTGGGGAATTTGTGAGGCTCTTTCGTTCCTTTAAATGTTATTTGAAAATTTAAGAGTTTGTTACATTAAGATTTTGTAAAGTTTTTTATTATTATTTTGAGTTGTCGAAATAAACGTTATCGGGGGGAACATTATAGGTTTATATTTTTAAATTGCATTAATACATTTTAATCAACGGGAATGACTTGACCAATAATGACAATGACTTGGTAATAACTGCTCCAAACGTTAACGAGGAAAATCTTACACGAGTGTACATTATAGGGAGGTTTACCGTATTTCAGTAATAGTTTGGAAGTTTCTTGTCGTAATATCATTCCATTTTTAGTGTGATTTTTACTTTGTACGAACCATTCTCATTAGAAAAAGTGGTATTCACCACGTAAAACTTAAATTAAAAAAGACTTTGTTATATCGGCTCAACACAGGCCATGCCTAAAGAGCCGTAATACGTATAATAAATGTGTATATGAAATGAATATGTATATTGAATGTAAAATAAATAAATTTGTGATATTTGTTAGTACCTATCAAAAAAAATATATACTACCTATTCTAATGTATGCTAATTTGTATTTGTTAACGTATTATTTACATATTGTTTAAAATAATTAATTACATATGACTTCATTAGTCTAATCACTTTGTTTGACCAACTTTTTATTGGTACTCTTTTTCCAACCGGTTTCGACAAATTTTATTTCATAAAGTTTATAAAATGTGCCACAAAATATCTGCGAAAAACATTCAAGAAGTTAATCAAAACTTACTTATTTGCTCCGTCTAAATAACATAAAATTTCCACTGTTGCAAATTTCCCTTTATGTATTTCTGATGAGCAAAACATAAGGATACAATTTAAGTTCGTAGAGAAACAAGTAAAACGCAATTAAGGTTCCTTGTATACTGCATATATCACAAAGTGATAGACATTCATTAGGGGCGTGAATCCCTTGCAGCTTTCCTCTGCTACGTGATGTCAGGGTTCGGCATCACGGTGGCAGTGCACCGTCTGTGGACGCACAAGGCCTTCAAGGCAAAATGGCCCCTACGCGTCGTGCTGATGCTGTGGAACACTATGGCCTTTCAGGTATAACATACTCGTAATTACATTGCATGCTATTTGCAGTATGTGTTTTGTTATGCAAAACAGTTCGTATTAATGTGTATTTTTGTCTAATAATTTTACATATGAAGAGGTCTTTAAACTAACTAACTAACCATCACGTTGCTTGCCCGCAGAAGTAGCCAGATTAAATAAAACGCCATACCACTCTATCTTTGCAAACATACTTCACCTGTTCCACATTTATGCATTTCCTAATACATACCTCTTTGTGCCTCTTTTAATAATCATTCCGACCGATTATCTGGATAAGTATCAGAAGTGTGCATGAATGTAAAAGAGGCGAAGAATATTTGCAAAGAAAGATGGGTGTGGCGTTCTATTCTGTCTGCCTATTGCTGAGGGGAAGTGGCGTGATGATGAGTGAAGATTTTTTAAAAATATTTCATAACATGAGTACAATAAGTATTTTGATAAAACAGAATCGATGAACCTGATATTGGAATTATTTATTGTGCTAAAATTAATTAAAACTGGGGAATTGTTAAATTTTTAATAGAAATTAAAAATACATAAAAAAAACTTATTCATCTAACTAGCATTGTATCTATATATACACCTTTTAAAAAATAATGCACTCTAGACGTTCAATAATGGTCAGAATAGTAAACAACATTTTGAGTGTGTCCAAATACTTCACAAAATCTGTATTATCTCCTATTACAGGAGTTATTTTCATATTATTCTTTGACATCTCATCAAAGATGAAGAAGAATATGTAAGTCTGGGCACATACGGGGCTGACGACCGTCAAATAAAAGAGTTTCTGCTCAACAAAAAGCTTATTTTCATCTCACCAATAGATGTCTCTAGTGAAGTTCAAGTGATTCAAAAATAATGTTTCAAAATTGGTTCAAATATATAGAACTTCCAAGAATTTCAGTAGTGTAGTTGTCAATAATGGGTAGAATTAGTGAATATTACACGTGTGTAAAGTGATCACTTAAACCAGCCTATGATGGTCGTCAGCCCCGTAAATGCCCAGACTTCCATATTCTTTTTCATCTTTGATGAGATGTCAAAAAAATAATATGAGAATAGTAAACGTTCCACAAGTGTATACTCGTATAAAATACCAAATACCAAATATAACAAATTTATACCAAATCGTAAGCTCTTGAATCCTCATACTTCCATCTTCCTTCGTATAAAAACGATAGATGTCTCAACTCAAGTTAAGACACCTATAATATATATAATGATTGCTTAAAATGACGTTTATTGCAAGGATTCCGTTATCGACTGGGCTCGGGATCATAGGACCCATCACAAGCACTCCGACACGGACTCCGACCCTCACAACGCCGAGAGGGGCTTCTTCTTCAGTCACGTGGGATGGCTGTGCTGCAGGAAGAGCGAGTCGGTCAAGGAGAAGGGAAGACTGGTGGACTTGTCGGATCTATACGCTGATCCGGTGCTAGCCTTCCAAAAAAAGTAAGACCGGAAATGAATTCCGTAATTATTAAAATTAAACATTGGTATTAGACCACTTATTGAGTTATTTTTACACTTGCTGGGTAATATATCCTAAATTAAACAAGGTTTATTTGGTTGAATTCTACATTTATTTATGTATGTGTTAATACGTATTAACATATACATGAATAAATGTAGAATTCAACCAAATAAACCTTGTTTAATTTCGGATATATTACCCAACAATTCAATATGGAATTCTACCAACTGTCAGCGGTTACAATATATATATTTTTTACACGACTAGTTTCGAGAATTACAGATGTTTTCTTCGATAGGCAATAACAATAGTAAGTGCGACAGGCAAAAATAACAAGGTTTTGCATGTGTTAGTAAAACCGAATAAAATACGATCATGTTCATACATTTGAATATTTATTTTTAGATTAAATTACTAACCAATCTAACACATCAACATTTAATGATGTTGGCGTTTGTTGGCACAAAGTTTTGAAAATTTGAGGAAATGAATGAACTGAAAAAAAAAACGATTTATGGAAAGATATTTGTAATAAAGCCTCTATCTTACAAACTTTTAAAGTAAAAACAACTGAAGTGCAAAATTCACGTAACTATAGATTTCTTATAATTTAATATTGCACAGATGTAAAACAACAGTGCATCAAATCATTATACGTACGTGGGTTAAAAAAAAAACTTTAATAAACTTCCGGAAAACTTAAAATCTATAAAAAATTATCAAACTTTTAAAACTAAATTTAAAAAACATATCACTCACTCCTTTTAAGAACGTCATAAATCAAAAATCATCAATTTTCAGTTGTGCATGTTTTCGGAATGCTCAGAAAATGTACTAAATCCCAGCAAAAGTGGCATATTTTTAACTTAATATGTACCCGCTATAGGGCAGAAAGTGTTATTTTTGCATTTTGAAGAAAAGGTATTGTTTAATTATTTTTTTAAATATACTAAATATTTTTCAAATGGAGAAAAAAACCTTCGAGTTTTACCTAAAAAGATGTGTTGCACAGTAAAAAGTTCAATACGCGGCTTGATTTTTATTTTTAATACATTGTATTCTATTTTTAAACATTAAAAACGTTCTCCTGAAAAATCAAGTTTTTTTTATTTATGACGTTCTTGAAAGGAGTGAGCGATATGAGACTCATCTTAACCTAGACTCCATACCAAGGAATATTTTTTAAATTTTTTTATTTACTCTGTTTACAAAAAAATGATAATTGTAAAACGAACTCCCTCTCTAAACACAAGTATCTACTTTATTAGAGAGGTAGAAACGTTATATTTTAAATAATTTGTTTATTTATTAACTATTTGGTATTATTTAAATATGTATTTTTTTAAAACATTCTTTTTATTTGTGTTTGTTATTATGTACTTATATTTTTTCATTTGGTTCCTTTAAACATGCTTCTTATTTAATGTTTTTAACATGCCTTTATAAGTACCTGTTTATTGTTTTATATTTGACATTTTGCACTGTATTAGTTTTGTTTAATATTTCTATCTTGTTAATCTTTTTGGCTCATCCCCTTCCAGCTTGGCAGCCCCTGTGTTATATTATTTTATAATATTCAGGTCGTCTAGTCATAGACCTTTTTTTATATCACAAAACTGTTTCTTAAACTCCTTATTTGTATTTTTTTTCAGGCATTACATGAAACTTATGCCAGTATTTTGTTTCATCCTCCCTACGATCATCCCCATGTATTTCTGGAACGAATCCTTCATGAACGCCTTCTGTATACCAGCCCTGTTTCGCTACACGTTTTTGCTCAATGCAACCTGGTCAGTAAACAGCTTCGCACACTTCTTTGGATACAGACCTTATGACGTGTAAGTCATTTTAAATTAATATTATTTATTCATTTAGCGTTTAATTTGTAGAACTCCATTTTAATTTATGTATTAATTTTTAAATCAAACACAGTTTATATTTATAAACTTTAAAAACGTTCTCCTGAAAAATCAAGTTTTTTGAATTATGACGTTCTTGAAAGGAGTGAGCGATATGTATCGAAACACGACTTATGGCTCTACATAATTTATTTTATTTTGTGACAGCTGTTTTTGCCTTGTAAGGGCATTATCTAATAATCAAAGCTATCACACAAAAATTAGTTATTTATTGATTTGCGTTTAATTTTTAGAACTCCATTTAAATTTATGTATTTTTATTTACTTATATTTTAATTTCAATTTATGTTAAATGAAACACAGATTTTTTCAGTCTACAAAGTTGTATTTTATTAACAAAAACACATAAAAAATTTACATTGTGACAATTCTTTCGCCTTGTTATGGCATTATCAAACGAATATGAAGATCAAATGGACTGATGGTCCTTATGTAGCTATACAATTCTAAGTGACAGTTTTAACATGTGCACCAATAATTTTTGGGAGACAACAGTAGCTAATGGGTTTTGTTAATAAAATACAACTTAGTAGACTGAAAAAATCTGTGTTTGATTGAAAAATTAATACATAAATTAAATTTATATTATTGGTGTCTCAGTTTGAGATAAAGCATTTTTCGTTTTTATAGGAAATAAGATACAAGTATTGTAATCCCAAGTCTAAGAATAAAATAACACCGTGTGTGATAGATGTTCGAATAGTGATATACGAGTAAAGAAAGGGATACAAGGCATTAAACATAATCGATAAATTTAAATAAATGTTGCGTTGAGATGGGTATGTGGTACTAATGAGTAAAGAAAGAACTGTGAAACAAAAAACAGAGGAAGACCAAGGAAAATTAGGCATGATCAACTGTTTCAAATACTTGAATACTTGGTTAGGTCAGAAGGCGAAATATTCAGTGGGTATGTACAAGGAAATGCACGAATGTGGCAGAGGCGGAGTTTATGTGTAAAGACAGATTGGTATAGCGTTCTATTTCTGCTTACCACTGCGGCGAAACGGGGTGAAGATTAGTGAGTTAATTTAGTTTTTTCAAATGTTTCATAGGTGTTTTGAGTGTTTTCATAAAATAATCGATAAACTTGATTTTGAAATTATATAATGTATTTTTTTAATGGTGAATAAAATAAAATCATGACTGAAACGTAAAATTTTCAAAAGATTTTGTAAAGTAATATCAACATTTATTAAATTACTGCGGGAAAGCGGCGTGAAGGTGAGTTAGTTATTTTTTTTAATGAACATAATAATAAACATCTTTATATACATTTAGACCAGGGGTCGGTGAACCGGGAAAATTTCATTTTTACTGGAGTAATAAATTACACCAAACGGGGTAAACATAAATTTTTTGGGGTAATAAGGAAATTTTTCTAGTATGCTATTTCACTAACGTGTTAGTATTTTTACAAATTTAAACGCTTCAGAAATCGATTAAACGTTGAAGGCTATTTAAATTGCTCTTAAATCAAAAAGTCCCAATTTTTAAGTAATTGTATCAAACATGAAGCAACATCGTTTCTCCGAAAACTAAATAGGAAACCTGAAAACCTGAATTTTCATTTGATCCAATTTGAGAATTTTATTTTGTTTGTATATTACATACAAACTATTTTCACGTAACTTTGTTTTCTTTTCCGTGTAAATTAATTCAATGAACAAGTTTTATTTTAAATAAACATTGTGTTTTCAAAATGGAGGGAGGGGTTTATATCGACGTACGCAAAAATATTTTGCGGTAATGGTTAAAAAAAACTTCCCCGACTGTTGATTTAGATTACTATTATACATATATTCAAATGTTTGACAAATGTATCAATTCATATTTCCAGGCAAACAAGTTACAGCCACAATTTGACATAATTTAAACCAGTAGTCATAACAACTAGCAACATTATAATTTACTCCTAAAGCTGTAAACTTTATAATTGTGATGGAAATTTACAGAGTTAATTCGGCATCAAATAAACTTGTCAGTCAAAACTGGATTACTTTGTATGTAATCATCGAATTAGTGCTCAGTACATTCCCTGATATGAAGCTTCTGAAAGTGCCTAGTTTAAGTTTTGATGAGTATTAGAATAATGTGTATATATATATATATATATATATAAATATATATTTATTTATATACATATAATATATATATATATATATATATATATATATATATATATATATATATATATATATATATATATATATATATATATATAAATGTATATATATATATATATATATATATATATATATATATATATATATATTTATATATATATATGTATATATATATATATATATATATATATATATATATATATATATATATATATATATATATATATATATATATATATATATATATATATATATATATATATATATATATATATATATATATATAAATATATATATACATATATATATATATATATATATATATATATATATATATATATATATATATATATATATATATATATATATATATATATTGCCAATATTATATCTTTTTCAGTTCTTTGAATCCTCGTGAGAATATCGGAGTGGCATTGGTGGCACTTGGTGAAGGGTTCCACAACTTCCACCACACATTCCCCTGGGATTACAAGACTGCAGAGCTTCCTTTCTACACACTGCCTAACCCTTCAACGGCGTTTATCGACTTCATGGCATTCGTAAGAATTGTTTACAATATTCTTCTGCTACAACTGATACTGGCCCGCACCTAATGTTTCATAGAGCACTGCGGCAAATTTATGTATTCTTGATTTGATGGTAGACAACAATCTGCGATCAAATTAACAATACATGAAGTGATAAGGTCAGAATTCGAAATTCGGAATAATTAAAAAAATATATCTATATGTTTGTTAAATAGTCGCATATATCGCTCACTCCTTTCAACAACGTCATATATAAAAAAAACTTGATTTTTCACGAGATCGTTTTTTACGTTTTTAAAATGTATTAAAAATAAATATCAAGCCACTTTTTACTGTGCAACAGATCTTTTAAGGTAAAGCCTGAATGATTTTTCTCCATTTGAAAAATATTAAGTATATTTAAAGAAAATAAAAAACAATACCTTTTCTTGTAGCGGGTAAATATTAAGTTAAAAATATGCCATTTTTGCTGGGATATATATAGTACATTTTCTAGGCATTCCAAAAATATGCACAACTGAAAATTGACGATTTTTGATATATGACGTTGTTGAAAGGAGTAACGATATACGTTCATTTCTAAATTCATAAACATAATTAACACATTTTAAACAAAGTCCCGCCAAGCCACCTTGTGTGTTTTGTCGGTTGAGATCTTTTTACATTATTTCTTATTTTCTTTTTCTTTTGACCCTTATTCGCAGTCAATGATGCAAAGGGCACTGCATAGTAGCGACGCAGTGTTATCATGATTGTTAATTGCATGAAGGCAAGGTAATCAGCCCTGCGCTTCTGCGTTTTTATTTTATTAAAAAAAAAAATTTTAACATAATATACACACAAAATATAAAGTATAAGGAGTTGCACAAATATGGAAAAGACGAAGATTGTTTTCTAAGAGGTGTTTTATTCTCTCTACCTATCCTTGACGGGAAGAGGAATAAGTTATGATGGTTAGTTGTATTTAAAATCTTTTTTTCTAGATTGGACAAGCAACAGACTTGAAGCATGTCCCTAAATCAGTGGTACAGATGAGAGCTCAGAGGACAGGAGACGGAAGTCATAAGATATGGGGATGGGATGATAAGGACATCACGAAGGCAGAGAAGAATTCCACCACCATAAGTCATCCTACCTCGACGCAGGACTAGACGAATCACCCAATAATATTAATATGAACACGAATAATATTATATGAATGGGATAGGATTAAGATCGATTATATGTATTTGAACAGGTATATTTTTATTACTTTATTATATATATATATATATATATATATATATATATATATATATAACGTGGTAATATTTTCCTTCGTAAATTGGCTGTAAATAATATGTAAAGTGGGTGTATAATAATAAAATAAACAATGTGTTGCTTTGTAATTAAAGAAACGACGGTAAAATTTTATTCTTAATTGATCTTTACAATAATTTTCTATCTATCTGATTCTGACAGTTAACAATATTATATTTTTTCTATCTGATGTCTTTTGTTTTATTCAGTGCGACGCATGCGACATCTGGTGGTAGAACTGTTTTATGCAGGTACTATTTGTAAGTACTTAATAAAATGTATAGGTAGGTACCTAGGTATTTTATTACATAGATATTCCTACTTATAACATATCTTCCACTAGTTACGTTTTGCCTCTTAAAAAGAGATGAAGATCTTGTGCTTAGAGAGGGACTTTCACTCAATGTTTTTTGTTTGTGCTTAATTAATGATAAAATTGACTTTTTTCTTTGTTTAAGTATTTATTTGAGAGTTGTTTTTTTTTAAATTAAAATATCGTCGTCGTACAGGAGGAAGTGACCAACTAACAAAACGTAAAATGTTCAGGAGGGCCATTTAAGTCACTTTTGCTTGTAAAGAAAATAAACATCAATGCAGTTAGTCATTTTTTACAAATCAATATATCAAACTTCCAAGTTTAAAATCACTTTGGGATTTTTCCAGGGCAATATTAAGCTAGTAAAATATCAAATAGTCAATGATCACGTTTTTGTAAAAAATGCACTTGGTCACTTTCTCCTGTATGACTACGATATATAAGATGCTTTTTTATATGGAATTTTTATATCATTTTTTTTGTATCTGTAGGGATGATGTTACCGAAAAATTTTGCTGCGTAATATTTGTAGTTTTGTCGGAATTATTTGATAATGCATTTTGATAATGTAAAATCATCATGAAATCTCACTGATTAACTATTTTTTAATTGAAATATTTATCATACTTTGATCGTTGAAGAATTGGTATTCTTTGAAAATGGTTTAGGATTTACATTTTACGGGTAACATAGTTTTAGGTTTACATTAGGGAATCGAAATTATAAAAAATAATTAATTTGTTGGATACGTTATACACACACGGAAAAGTTATACAAATCAGACATGGATTTTTAGAATATTATAATTGTAAATACATCTTAATATCGAGGTGGACTGGCGAGAAAGAGATATTTATTTCTGTATTATGTACTTTGTAATAAAATGCAAAACATTTTTGAAGCAAAATATAATATTTTTCTTTAGTATTTTATGTAATTTTAAATCTATTTTTACCTATCGATCTATCTCGTTAATAGAAAGAGTCAGTCATCCAAAATAATATGTTATATCAAAGAACTGTTTAAACAGAGAAAATATTGCCAAAATAATTCGGATTCACTGAATCGAGTGTAAAAGCGAAAAATTTTCATTTCATGTATTTTGTACTTTACAGACAAAATATTTAAGTATTATTATAAGTTTAAATTTATGATAATAAATAATGAGACCTTATTACAAAAAAAACTTACAGTATGTGATATTTATTTGATTAAAAATATTTTAAGGATTTTATTCTAAAAATAGTTTTGAGTTTATTCTGTATTCAATTTTGTTGAAATGATATATTATATTTGCTATCATGTATTATACATATGGATATTATTTGAAAATGGTTCACGAAGACATATTGTTTCATACGATGAAAAACTGTTTCGTGTAGAAAATAAAACTATTTCGTATGTCTTCATTAAAAAAAATGTTTTTTTAAAATTATTTTTATTATATATATATGTATATGTAAAAAAAAGATAAATAAAAAATGATGGTGTTTGGTGAAAGTGTATATTATAGAAGATTGTTGTAGAACAAACTTGTATCGTGTATATATATATATATATATATATATATATATATATATATATATATATATATATATATATATATATATATATATATATATATATATTTATATTTATGTTTATATATATAAATACATATTTATATATATATATATATATATATATATATATATATATATATATATAAATATATATATATATATATATATATATATATATATATATATATATATATATATATATATATATATATATATATATATATAAATATACATATTTATATTTATGTTTATATATATATATATATATATATTTATATATATATATATATATATATATATATATATATATATATATATATATATATATATATATATATATATATATATATATATTTATATTTATATATATATATATATATATATATATATATATATATATATATATTTATATATATATGTATATATATATATATATATATATATATATATATATAAATATATATATATATATATATATATATATATATATATATATATATATATACATATTTATATTTATGTTTATATATATATATATATTATATATATATATATATATATATATATATATATATATATATATATATATATATATATATATATATATATATATATATATATATATATATATATATATTTATTTATATTTATATATATATATATATATATATATATTTATATATATATATATATATATATATATATATATAAATTTAAATTATTTAAATTACTTAATCCAGTATTGAAAAATTCCTTCCAAGCATTGGAAAATCCAGTAAGAACACACAATTGTCAATTTAAAATTACACACAAATAAGGTGAAAGTTCCCATTATGAAGCAGAGCCAACAGGTGAATTTGAAAGAAACTCTCACTCTACTTTGCAACACGACACTTTATACCACTATCTTTTATAGCAGAGTAGCTTGGGATCCTTTGACAGGCAGTCGGTATTGACAAAGAAATAAACGACTCGGCGCCGGTGTTCACTTTCAGGTTGACTTTCAGGATTGTTTCAGGAATACTTTCACGCGAAAACTATCAAATTTGATATTATTTTTTGACATCTCATCGAAGGTGAAGAAGAATTTGGAAGTCTGGGCATTTACGGAGCCGACGACGATCCATA
This sequence comes from Brachycentrus maculatus, assembly GCF_059751285.1. Taxonomy (NCBI): domain Eukaryota; kingdom Metazoa; phylum Arthropoda; class Insecta; order Trichoptera; family Brachycentridae; genus Brachycentrus; species Brachycentrus maculatus. The sequence continues at coordinate 900,820 of NW_028280941.1, forward strand.
GTCTGGTGCACGTGATCACTATACACATGTGTGACATTCACCAATTAAACCCATTATTGACAACCACACTACTCAAATTCTTGGAAGTTCTATATTTATGAACCAATTTCAAAACATTGTTCTTGAATCACTAGAGCTTTACTAGAGACATCTATTGGTAAGATGAAAAGAAGCTTTTTATTGATCAGAAACTATTTATCTTTGATGAGATATTTAAAAATAACATGAAAAATAACTCTTATAATTGGAGATAATCCAGATTTGTGAACAAGTATTAGGACACACTCAAAATGTTGTATATATCAAAATTCAAACTGAAAATCAACAAACAAAAATTTTGGCGTATCAACAATGCAAAAGAAAAATATGAAAGTATGGGTGTTAACGGGGCTTACGTTCCGTCATAGGCTGGTTTAAGTATCCTATGATAGGTCACAAGACCTGTAAATACCCCGACCTCCATTTTCTCCTTCATAAAAATAACTCGTAAGCGGAGTAACTCAGATCTGTGAACAAGGATTTGGACACGTCCAAAAAATGTTGTGAATATATTAAACTTACTACTATTTCTACTACTACAACCATCACGCCATTGACCTGCGAGGGTAGGCAGAGAGGATGGAACGCCACACTCTTCTGTCCGTAATTACACGTAATTATACACATTTTACACAATAAATTATACATTACATATTTTATAAAATTGTTAAATATACAAATTCGAATTTATAACATAAAAACTAATTAACTAAATAAATCACATTAAGTTATACATATTTTATCAAATAATAAAACAACTTAGTATGTTTAACAAAATTCTAATTTATTAAATAAATAACACAAAGTTTTACATATTTTATCAAATAATTATACAACGTAGAATTTATAACATAAATTCAATCATGAAGCAGAGAAATGCTCTGAAAGTCTTTACTGAAAATAAAATTCATCGCCTGTGAGGGGTGTAATTAGGTGGGATGTCAATCAAATATTCAGCATGAAAAGGGTCACTTCAAAGGTGGAATAAATTCAAGGGTTGGGGCATATTTGAAATGAGTTTTCGATATTTAACTTAATAATGGACACTTTCAGGGCCAAGAATGCCTTGAGGCAGCTGTACGGAAAATATTTGGCGAATATGCCCTCAGGCGAACAAAAAAATGTTTATAAAAACGGTCCTTGAAGGAGCTTGTCTATAAAAATTATAGATTTGTTTCTTAATTTAGTACAATACATATTTTTAAAACACCCTTGAAAACACATCGGAAGGTATATATGAGGAGATGAATGAATGTGGAAGAGGCGAATATTGTTTGCAAAGAATGGTTGGTGATGGTTAGTTAGTAATTAAATAGAGTCCTGGTCCAAACCCTAATGTGTGGATGTGAAGCATGGAGTTGGCGAACGAAGGATTACAGTAGAGTGCAGTTGAAATTCGATCTCTCAGACGAAGATATAAATATATATATATATATATATATATATATATATATATATATATATATATATATATATATATATATATATATATATATATATATATATATATATATATATATATATATATATATATATATATATATATATATATATATATATATATATATATATATATATATATATATATATATATATATATATATATATATATATATATATATATATATATATATATATATATATATATATATATATATATATATATATATATATATATATATATATATATATATATATATATATATATATATATATATATATATATATATATATATATAAATCTAAATATTTTTAGCTCGTTAGTTTTACTTTTCACCTGTTTCACATCTGTTTGTTTTTAAACTGGTCGTGTTGAGTGAAACAATTTTTAAAAAAAAAGAAATATTTGAAAAGATTAGGAAGAGTTCTTTACGGTAGTAATGACCAAGAAAATATATGTGGCGAATGTGAGAGGGAAAACAGAACGAGGCCGACTGAAAAAGACTTGGCACTATCAGATCAATCAGAAGCTAAAATCTGGCGGTATCAAAAGTCTGCGTGATCGGAGGGCATGTATGACTAGATGTATGTATGTAAAGGAGGCGAGGAGTGTATGTCAGGACAGAAGAGTGTGGCGTTCCATCCTTTCTACCTACCCCTGCGGGGAAACGGCGTGATGGTAGTAGTAGTAGTAGTAGTAGTAGCTTAATTAAAAAAAATCGACATGTCATTCCACAAAACCGAATCGATAAATAATAGAAAGTTGTTCTTCTCTAGAGCCAGTATGAAAATAATGTGCTTCGTTGGAAAATCTCGACATACTTGTAGCGCCGTAATATGAAGTTGTATGCAAAGTTCTCGGGGTATAAGTAGTTAGTAGTCCGTAGGTAAAGTAATTCCATAACGGCACGTCTCAAACTTTACATTTAATGGCAAAATACTTCGGAAATAAAGTCGTAAAGTTGCAATCTCACGAGCTAACTTCGGTGGATACTGGATTCCTCTCGGCTCCCATACTGAGTACAGTTTGCTCGTTGAACATCCTCCAAATGCCATGCAATCCTACTAGTATTTACGTCATATACTAACTAACTTACAAACTAGCCATCACGCCGTTTCTCCGTAAGGGCAGGCAGAGAGAACAGAATTACCTATGTTTATTTTTACATAAACTCATGTTCCTTAACCCCCCCCTCTATTTATTACCCTACCAACCTCTACATATACCTGAATTTTTTTTTGCTCGTTATCACGCTGGATATTGATTTAACAAGAGTATTATTTCACTAATTGATTCGGCAGTCACTTTGTGGTAAAATCTATCCATTTTTAATTAATGTTTTACATAGTAAATACCACTATTACTTAAAAGCTACTGTGACACGTATTTCGATGCATTCCGCATCATACGGTGTTTGCGATTGCATTGAAACACGTGTCACAGTAGATTTTAAGAAATAGTGGTATTTAATAAGAAAAACATTAATAAAAAAGAGTGTTTTTGCTTACTTTCTAATAATTGTTTTAACCACCCTACTCTCGGGTTATTTTCTGAGTTAATTCTGTAGAAAATAATGATCTTTTTTTCCACAGAATCATGAAAACAGATTTTTTTTGCCATAAAAGGTGCTTTTAGGATGGAACTGTTGTACTTTTTCGCTAGCGTGTTCCCTCTTTCTGTCTCGCATTAAATATTTTTGGCACAGGGATAGCGCAATGGTGCGGAAATAAGACGCGTATCACGTACGCATAGGGCAGTTTTAATGTACCTATACGCTTTAAATTTTAGTTTGTATATGTTAACTATTATTGAATGAATTAAATTGAATTGAATTATACAAGTTTTTCTTTTTAAATAGAGAGAATAGAACGCACACCAATCTGTCTTCAAACAATTTTTGTCTCACAAAATTTTGAGTGTGTCCAAATGATTATTTATAAATCTGGGTTTCTCCAATTACGAGTAATGTTACATTTTCGTTAATATTCATTTTGACGTATTTCTAACTTTTTCACAAAAATATTTACTCAATTATCTTTAATTGGTACCTAGAGTGTAAAACTCAATTAAAATTGCATCCATCTGGATGCAATGTTAAGTTAACAACAATTAAACGCATTACATTACTCATACCAGTTTTAGCCAAGTTGACATTTTTAATTGCGGAAAATCTGTGTTGAAAAGTCGAATGGTGAGCATAATATCCTCTCAGGATCTTTAAAAACTATGCTTCTCTGCATTGTATGTATGTCTCTACTAGAATCAACATCACACACACACACACACACACATTCATTCATTTGCTAGATCTTCACTAAATATTTTGTACTAATCTTTATGTTTCTGTGGTAAACTATAATTGGCTTATTTAAGGTATATCTTTTAATTGTTTTGTTTAACATATCGCTCACTCCTTTCAAGAACGTCATAAATAAAAAATTGTCAATTTTCAGTTGTGCATGTTTTCGGAATGGTTAGAAAATGTACTATATCCCAGCAAAAGCGGTATATTTTAAACTTAATATTTACCCGCTACAGGGCAAAAATTTTGTTTTTGCATTTTGAAGAAAAAGTATTGTTTACTTTATTTCCAAGAATTTGAGTAGTGTGGTTGTCAATAATGGGTAGAATTGGTGAATGTTACACGTGTGTAAAGTGATCACTTAAACCAGCCGATAACGGTCGTCAGCCCCGTAAATGCCCAGACTTCCATACTCTTCTTCATCTTTGATGAGATGTCAAAAAAAAAAAAATATTATACAAGTGATTAATTAAAAAAAAAAACTTTAAAACAATATGTAATAGCATACCCACAAGCATTGCAAAATCAAACATATTATTAAAATAAGATGTTTCTTTCTTTTCCTTTCAATTTAATCTGACTGAGCCACAGTAACGCGTGACCTAAACAGCTAGTATATACTAAAATAATGTATTTTATTTTAGATGTTTCCAAATACCAAATACGGGTTGAACTGTTAAGATAGTATATGTTAGCTATTGTTTCGAGAAAAGGGAAAATTCTTTGAATTGAAAAAAACTTCCGCTCCAGAAAATAAATCAGCAAACCTTAGAATACAAAATAATATCATTTCCTGGAATCTATTACTTTTGAATCATTTTTGAAGGATACATTTGTATGGAAAACATTTTGTTCCCTTTTGATATACAATAGTTTTGCGAATCCAACGCAGTGAATAGTCGAAATAAATGGAATCAAATAAATGTTTTCCGGAAACTTTACGTTTATTTGAACTGTTCATAAAAATCATTTTTCCAACAAATAATCATATCCAAGAATCCTTTATCTGAAAGGATCAGTAAATAAATACAAAGTTGAAATGTAATATAAAACGTACTACTTTTATTTCTGAATTGATTGTATGTATATGGTGTTTTTAGAGGTATACAAAGGTGGTGGCATCCGCCGTGTGGCATGTTGCGCCATCTTGTTGAAACCACAGCTCTGTCCATCAATGCCATTCTATTGAGGTACGAAGAAGTCATTAATCATGGTTCTATAGCACTCCCCATTGACCGTAATATTCTGGTCGGCATCCTTCAAAAAAAATCCACCTGCTCATAAAGCACACCAAACAGTGGCTTTTAATGGATAGGGCGTCTCGACAAAGGTTTCTGGGTTTTCTCCACTCCAAATTTGGCAAACCTGCTGATCGACATAGCTATTTGACCAAAAATATACCTCATCGGTGAACAAATTCTTGCATTGAATAACAGAATCAAGCTGAATATTGTTTTCGGCCCATTCGCCGAACCGTACTGACTTTAAATCAACTGTCAACTGTCCAATTGACAGTCTGTAGAAACAATTCTGCCAGTTTAAAAACCAAACCTCTAAAAACACACCCTTAATATATTTCCGTTTACTTTATTTCGTGCATTAAAGAATTTCTGTAAAAAACGTTATTAAAATTAAAACAACTTTTTCCAACTGAAATTACTCGTGTTAAAAAATTAACTATTATTTATTTTCGTAATAAAATTTCACCAGTCTGATAATGCCAGTAACTAAATAGTGAAATAAAATATATGTGAAAAAATATGTACTTGTTATTTCATTGTATAAAATGCAGTTCATACGAGAAATGTCAGTTCAAAACTACTACTACTACTACTACTACCATCACGCCGTTTCCCCGCAGGGGTAGGCAGAGAGGATGGAACGCCACACTCTTCTGTCCTGACATACACTCCTCGCCTCCTTCACATCCATACATCTAGTCTTACATGCCCTCCGATTACGCAGACTTTTGACACCGCCAGATTTTAGGTTCTGATTGATCTGATCGTGCCAAGTCTTTTCCGGTCGTCCACGTTCTGTTTTCCCTCTCACATTCGCCACATATATTTTCTTAGTCATTCTCTCGCTATCCATTCGCTCCACATGTCCATAACACCGCAAACATAGCATAATATTGGTAAATCATCCATAGGATGAATATACCAGTGTCTAATATAATAGAATAAATTTTAATAATATTGACATATAAGATACGAGATAGTAGGTATTGTTTTAGGTGCTAAGTAAGTTTGTCCTAAGTCTAAAGTGCCGATTCACAAGCATTGTACATGCTTTGTAGACAGCAGCAAGTGAAACAAATGATGTGGAAAACGTGATAACATTTCCGTATAATACCCACACTTGTATAAGAACAATGTTCGTATAAGATTGGCTACAGTTCGTCTGTGACTAAACAGTGGTGTTTAGTTTAGAATATTCACTCGATACAGCGTGTTCTCATTTAATGTGAACGCTTTGAAGTGTATCGATGGAACCGAGAGGGATGTAAAGATTATTCTGAGCTTATGTATAATAATGGGCTATGAAAACTGGATCGATCGACTTATACCGCCACGTTACGTATTAATAACATCAATATTACTAACATATGGAGTATGTCCAAATACTTGTTCACAAATCTGGATTATCTCCAATTACAGGAGTTATTTTTCATTAATTTATTCGGCAGTCACTTTGTGGTAAAATCTATCCATTTTTAATTACTGTTTTACTCAGTAAATACCACTATTTCTTTAAATCTACTGTGACGTGTTTCGATGCATTCCGCATCATTTACAAACACAATAAATAATAATAGTAAATAATAAAAACCCTTATCCGCACCCCAATGGTGCATAGGGCACTGCTTCATATAAACGCAGTGTTATCTTGATCGTTTACACATGAAGGAAAGATGATCAGCCCTCCGCTTCAGGTACCAGTCCAGGGTAATATTGAATAAATATTATAGTGAAAAAATCACTTATATTTATTTGACCCCCCCTGGGAATCGAACCCGGGACCTCCAGAACGATAGGCGAGCATGCTGACCATTACACTACGGAGGCGGACAAACACAATATGTGAAGCTAATTCTAAATTTTAGAGTTGGGTCCTTGGGACGTTGAACGTTGAAGAGGGGGAAGAAATAAAAATAAAAAATGAAAATTAAATTAATTAATAAAAATAAGAAACAGCTACTACCCCCTCTTCAACCTTCAACGTCCCAAGGACCCAACTCTAAAATTTAGAATCAGCTTCACATACGGTGTTTGAAAATGATGCGAAATGCATCGAAACACGTGTCACAGTAGATTTTAAGAAATAGTGGTATTTACTAAATAAAACATTAATTGAAAATTAGTTATTTTTCTTATTTTTTTTTTGAAATCTCATCAAAGATGAAGAATTTTTATTTTTATTATTATTATTATTATTATTAATAATTTTTGACATCTCATCTGACTGACATTTCTTAGCGGAGCTCAATTTTATAAAGTAAAATAATAACTACTTAGTTTTTTACACATAAATTTATTTGAAAAAAAAAACTAAATAGTTTTTGATATATTATTAGATTAAAACCAATATTTTTAGCTTTTCCACTTTATTTTTATTTGACCAGCGACCGGGTTTCGTCGTTACCGACATCATCAGACTGGTATCAATCACGTCACGTCGTTACCGACATCATCCGCCAGTCTGATGGTGTCGGTAACGACGAAACCCGGTCGCTGGTCAAATAAAAATAAAGTGGAAAAGCTAAAAATATTGGTTTTAATCTAAAAATATATTAAAATGCAATTCCATCACGAAGTGTCAGTGGATAATATAAATCTATTAAATAGTTTTTATTTTGTTATATTTCATTTAATATTCTGGATGTGTACTGTACACATACTAAATTCACCCTTTAATAGTATCCTTTTTTTGTTCCTTGTATATTAAATCTTACAATGAAGTATATAAGACTCGAGTAGATTGAATTTCTAATATGTTGGAAAATATATTGTCCGATCGATTGTAAACTTTCTTCCCTACGCTAGAAATGTCCTCTCGATTCTACAAACTGAAGCCTCAGGGACAGAACGTTGGAGACAGTTTATAAATTGTTTGTTACTGAGAAGGTGAGACGACACTGTAATAGTGTACAATACTGGTCAACAAACAGATTTTAAAAACTTAAAAGATAATAATAATGATAACTTTTTAATAGATTTATATTATCCACTGACACTTCGTGATGGAATTGCATTTTAATATATTATTAGATTAAAACCAATATTTTTAGCTTTTCCACTTTATTTTTATTTGACCAGCGTCCGGGTTTCGTCGTTACCGATATCATCAGACTGGTACCAGAGACCAGACCAGTCTGATGATGTCGGTAACGACGAAACCCGGTCGCTGGTCAAATAAAAATAAAGTGGAAAAGCTAAAAATATTGGTTTTAATCTAATAATATAATAATTATCACATAATTTGTAGTACATAACAAATAATATAAACTAGCTCTACCTGGTGACGCGTTGCTGTGACTTAGTCTGGTTAAATGGAAAAATTGTAACAATGTGATAGCAGCTGCCAAAATGCACGAAGTTTGTCATAAGCTAGGTTTAGTTTGTACTATTACATATCTAATATGTTTAATTTCACAATTCTTGTGAAAAAAAAACAAACAAAATATTTCAGAAAAAATATAAAACATCAATGCTATGGAAAACGTTGAGTTGTGATAAGAACTGACTAAAAAATACAGTTTCCGCCATAAGCAATGTTTCGTATTGCGTGTTTGATGTTATGTTCAACAGATGGCGCTGTCATATCAGGTGCCTATCACAGGTAGAAACACCTGTCACATTTTTTCCCATACATAGAAGTAAAAATGCACGCATTCCATTGTAAGGCTATGTTGAAGTTCGAAAAGCGATCGGTGAATTACAGTAATTTACTGGATCCATGATTTTCAACGAATATTTACATCTTTACTAATAAAAATATTTAAATAAATCACGCAAATATGCCAGGTTTTTTTAATGTATAAATAAACATCGAAACATAGTTTGTACATTAGAACCGACATGCTTTTAAAGGATATAGCATTATAATAATGTGATTTGAGATAAGCAAATTGTGCATAATGACAATATAATGACCGAATTATCGAAAAAAAGTTAAATTACTCAATTTGGGGAATGGGGTGGTTCAACTAGTAACGTTAATATTTATATATCAATAAAAAATTAACTAACTAACTATTTTAACTAAAAATTAACAAACTAACTGACTCTTCCACGCAGGGATAGGCAGAGAGAATCGAACGCCACACCAATCTGTCTTGCAAACAATGTTCGCCTAATCCACATTCATGCATCTCCTCATATCTACCCGCCGAATATTCCGACTCCTGACCTGACTACTTTTAAGTATTTGACATACTTGATCATGCCTAGTTTCCTCGGTCTTCCTCTGCTTCTATTACCAACCACATTCGCCTCATAAATTTGTTTTACTGTTCATTCTTCAATCATTCAATGCATACGCTCAAACCATCTTTATACACCTTTAAAAATTTTATCGATTATGCTTATCTCAACCTTGTATTCTTTCCTTATTTCATCATTCGAACATCTATCATTCCAACATATATGCATATTCTTCTTATCCTTATCCGCACCCAATGGTGCATAGAGCACTGCATCTTATCGACGCAGTGTTATCGTATCGATCTAACATGAAGGCAAGGAGATCACTCCTGCGCTTCAGGAACCTGTCAAGGGTGTTGAATATTTAATTCATAGTAGAGTATAAAATCACAAATATTTATTTTCACCCCTCCCCCCCCTCTGGGAATCGAACTCGGGACCTCCAGCGTGGTAGCTAAACACGCTAACCATTTAACCCAAATATTTTATATAAAAAGCTTTCGTACACAATTTCGTTTCGAAGTTTTAGGCGTCTCGGTTTGATTGGCATAAGCTCTTGTGTGTCGCGGCATGTGGGGTTACAATGCGGCCGCTAAAAGCTCATTGCGGAACGAGTGTGACATGTATGAAGTCAGATGTCACGTGCTAAACACGCGGTGTCACATTCCGGAAATTCAAACCAGCTCAGTTTTACTCATATCTTCAATCGTGACGTGGAATCGGCAACATTCTGATTACTTTATATGATAAATTATGCAAAATATATGTAAGAAATTGATACTGAATATATGTTATTAGCATTGAAAAGTGTATTGGGTATCAGAAAAAGAAAAATAACTAAATGTTAACAAAAGAAAACTGTCAATCTCACTTTTTAGGTGGCGGAAATTTTCGAACTTCTTCTCATTTAAAAAAAATGTTTATAATCTTGTTAAGCATAACGAATATGGTCGGATTTGTATCGAATTTTCGACACGTTGCTCCTAAACACCTAAAATTTACTAGGAAATATACTGTACTTATGTACCTTATGTCATATAAAATTAATAAGGGCAGAATCCGTAAGGAAATGAAAGTAACTAAAGAAAAATCCGCCAAATGTGTGTATATTTTTTAAATGAACATTCTATTTATTGTTTCGGCATTAGCTTTGTGGTAAGACATGTTACAATGATTAAGGAAAACACTTCGTTTTTTACCACTTGAGTTTTATTATAGACTACATGTTTCAGAAGTTAAACTTCCATCATTCAGGTCCGTATAATAACTAAAATATAAAATATAAAATTGTTCTATAAATAAAGAGAGGGAAAGTAAGGGGAAGGGGTTAGTCAAGGGACGGAGTTTGAAAACAAAGGAAAAATGGAAAGCATATTTTGAAACAATATATTATTTAATAAATTATTATTAGAATTTAGGTTTTATTCGATTTCTAAATTTTCAAGATAATTCATAATTTGGCCTTTATATGGAACAAGGTGTAATAATTTTAATTTATGAGAGTGAAATGAGTGATTAGTATCTATTATGTGAATTGCAAAATGAACAATTTATTTTAAACATTTTACAGAATAATTCAACTATGAATATTCGATTTTTTGTATTACTTAACTGAAATTTCAGCTCTTTTCTTCAATTAGTATAGCAGTCACTTTGTAGTTATTATCCATCATTTTAAATTTAAATTTAACATGGTAATTAATACTTTACATTAAAATCTATTACGACACATGCTTCGTCATTATCAACTGTGGATCATTGTCGGTCTTTGATAATGATACTGAATGCATCGAAACACGTGTCACAATATATTTGAATAAAAAATTTTATTTACCAAGTAAAATTAAAATTGAAAATGTGTTTTATGTTGTTTATTTTCAAAAAGTCATACACTGTTATGGAATCAATGCCTTCATTATACTTTTAATAAAATTGTATAAATTTAGTACCAGAATCTCTGTATCAGAAAAAAACGATTGTGAAATGGTATAATTACTTGTAATTTAGTTTGGTACTCAATTTCTATGTGCGTAGAATTATCGACCAATTTATGATTACGGTAACCTTCTATTATTTAATATTAAAGTTTGCTAGTAAAATAACGCATTAAGGTAATTTTAATATTGAATCAGACATATTTCTAAATAGTATAATATATTTAAGGATATTTCTAGAACTTCGTTTTCTATGCCTTTATGTGCAAAACTGCGGTTAAATTAGGCAATATTTTACATTCAGATCCCAGGAGGCCAGGTGTAACAAGAGAATAGAAAATCGATGGACGCGACTAGATATTACCTTCGCTACCCTTTATAAATTTCCCTCTTTAGAGTGACAATAAACATTACGATAATGCTCTCATTACGCCGGGACAAACATTTAATTATTTATTCAGGAAATAGTTAGTACTTAAAAGAACATTGAAATAAAGTGCTCGTTAACGGTAATGTTATGGTAAACTTATTTATGGGATATTTTGTATTAAAATGTAGATGTGGGTACGAATATATAAAGGTATTAATATTCTTCAATAATCAATTAAATGATTCTGTCCCGTGCATAGTAGAACCAAATTATTTACGAAAATATTAATATAAATCAGATTTAAAAAAAATACCCACCAAAATAATAGTGTCATAGTTGTTTACCTAAGTGAATATGTCGAGTTTCGTTCCAAGTAAAACGCATTTGCGGCATTCGTTGCTTTTCTTATTTCATCAAAAGAAAAAAGCAGTTGAAGCTCATCGATTGCTGGTAGAAACTTATGGTGCACATGCTCCAGTGATTAGAACATGTGAGACATGGTTTCGTCAATTTAAAAGTGGAGATTTCGATTTAACAGACAATGAGCATCCTGGTGCAACGAAAAAGTTCGAAGACGAGGAATTGCAGGCGTTATTGGATGAAGACCCAACCCAATCGCAACAACAATTGGCCCAAACACTTAATGTGACCCGAGGAGCATTTTTTTTTCAATTTGCCAACGTTTAAAAGCCATGGGAAAGATCCAAAAGTATGGAAAATGGGTACCACACCAAATGAACGAGAGACAAATCCTATCCTACAACATGACAACTCACCGCCTCATACAGCTAAAGTGGTGAAGAACACTCTCTCTCAAAGAAGAATTGGGAAATATTATTGCACCCGCCGTACTCTCCAGAACTTGCCCCTTCCGACTATCACCTTTTCGCATCGATGGGACACTCACTCGCAGAGTATCGCTTCGCCAATTTTGAAAAAGTCGAAAAATGGCTCGCCGAATGGTTTGCCTCGAAAGAGAATTTTTTTTTTTGAATGGTATCCATGATTTGCCTCAAAAATGGGCAAAATGTATAGAATCCGATGGTCAATACTTTGAATTAAAAAAAAGAGATTCCCTTGAGAATTAGGCGTTTTCTTTATTGAAAAAACCGGCAAACTTCAACTAACACCCCTGGTAGACCTTGTACATAATGAGCAGGGTAAATAAAAAATACAATTTCCATCTAAAAAAAAAAGTTTAAAGTTTATACATCGGTATATAACAAATCACGCAAAGATAAAAAAAATACTAGTGCTTTGAAAGACTATCATTGTCATCGATGCATGTAAGATAAAACTATATAGAGTGTACAATCCACTGCCATGTTCTAATGCCCTGAGTGACAGCGGTAGGGGAGAAAGTAACCCCACTAGGGGATCTTAGCCCCGATAGAAGACCGTCCACCCCAGAGGCCACCCTCTTGCGCTCGGACCTACCTCCAAACAAACTACTTCTTTTGCTCAATAATGATACAATAAGTTTCACTTGGTAGGTACATACATTTTTTTTACATATGATCCACTTTCAATTTTATTTAATTAACGTTCAAAATAACACAGCTTATATACGATAGAGTGCCTTATGTACCATTGGGTATCGATAAAGATCCGTAAAAGAAGAAAAATAAGATGAAAAAAGTTTTTATTACTGAATAAATTAAAGAAATTATGGTTGGGTTAGAATAGGTAAGATAAGCCCACTTTAATGTTTATTTACACGCTGATCGAAAAAAATAAAAATATATGATATTACTCACAAACATAAACAATAAATAATTAGTGTTAGTCCCTCTCCAAGCACAAGAGCTTTGTCTCTTTGTTTGAGAGAACAGCACAATTAATTTTAAGATTGTAAAGCAGAAATGTCTAAAAAATGATTTTTTTGAGTCTTGTAACTATTATATATAACATAACATGTAAAAAAATAAAAAATATTTTCCCTAGACTAGTAACTGAAGCGCAGAACTAGTTATCATTTCTTTGTGTATTTAACGATCAATAATACGTACAAAGATGCAGTTTCTTACTAACCCATTGGGTTAGGTTAGGTTAATAAAGAAAAATAATAAAGGTAAATAAGGAAAAAATAAGTACACATTTAGTGAAACAGAAAAAATAAAACGTAATAGAGAAAGCTTTTCAGTACGTATCTGAAGCCTTATAATTCAGGTTGAGCGACTAATCACTGAAGGGAAATCGTACTGTAAAAAAAACATCAATAACGATTTCCCCTTTTGTTAAATCACCCTCCATCTCTCGAGTACACTTCAAGGAAACAAGCAATGACCACACAAAGAGTTCCGGACGCTGAGTGGACCAGCTTATTGAGAGGGTTCCGAAGTCACAATCATTAGTCATGGGAAAACAATAGGAAGAAGGAACTTGAAATCGTTGAATGTTTTGTGAAGCCAATTTCAGCTAAGAGGTTGATGTATTCAACGTAACTAATTGAAAATTTTTATACGAAATATTGGAGTAAAAAATAATATGTACATATCTCTCACTCCTTTCAACAACGTCAAATATAAAAAAAAAATTCAAGAGATCGTTTTTAAAGTTTAAGAATATAATGCAATGTATTAAAAATAAATATCAAGACACTTATTGAACTTTTTACTGTGTAACAGATCTTTTTAGGTTAAATTTGAATGTTTTTTCTCCATTTGAAAAATAATAAGTATATTTTAAAAAAATAATTAAACAATACCTTTTCTTCAAAATGCAAAAACAACACTTTCAGTTTTGGGGATAATATTTATTCAATATTACCCTGGGCTTTAAGCGGAGGGCTGATCACCTTTCCTTCATGTGTAAACGATCAAGATAACTCTGCGTTTATATGAAGCAGTGCCCTATGCATCATTGGGGTGCGGATAAGGGTTTATTATAATTATTCATTATTAATGTTTTAAATTTATTCTAAATTTTCCGTGGACCCTCCATGCTTCACTTCTTAACATTAGGACTAGTAACCGGATATTATAGGTTTCGCTGTTAGTCTTTTATTTGGTATAACTTATCCAAATGCACCATTCACTCTGTTCCTAGCATTCACTCCCTTGCGCTTTATCAGAGTATATTATAATTAATTCACTATATGATAAGTTTGGCATGGTTGCCTTTTGTGCATAAGATATTTCCCATTAATAAAGGGCAAGACGTTCGCTGTGCAGAGTTCACACCGTCTCAACTTGACCAAACTCGATTTCACACCCCACTGGCTCAAAGATAATGTGAAAAGCGGTTATTAACATGACCTAGTGGAGAATGTTACCATCAAAATGGACGTAATGATCTGAACGTATCATTGAATTGTTTGTTTATGGTAGTTCGGTATTTTGATGATAGTAGTATAGGTATATATATATATATATATATATATATATATATATATATATATATATATATATATATATATATATATATATATATATATATATATATATATATATATATATATATATATATATATATATATATATATATATATATATATATATATATATAAATATATATATATATATATATATATATATATATATATATATATATATATATATATATAAATATATATATATATATATATATATATATTTATATATATTTATATATATATAAATATATATATATATATATATATATATATATATATATATATATATATATATATATATATATATATATATATATATATATATATATATATATATATATATATATATAAAAATATATATATTTATATATATATATATATATATATATATATATATATATATATATATATATATATATATAAATATATATATATATATATATATATATATATATATATATATATATATATATATATATATATATATATATATATATATAAATATATATATATATATATATATATATATATATATATATATATATATATATAAATATATATATATATATATATATATATATTTATATATATTTATATATATATAAATATATATATATATATATATATATATATATATATATATATATATATATATATATATATATATATATAAAAATATATATATTTATATATATATATATATATATATATATATATATATATATATATATATATATATATATATATATATATATATATATATATATATATATATATATATATATATATATATATATATATATATATATATATATATATATATATATATATATATATATATATATATATATATATATATATATATATATATATATATATATATATATATATATATATATATATATATTATATATATATATATATATATATATATATATATATATATATATATATATATATATATATATATATATATATATATATATATATATATATATATATATATATATATATATATATATATATATATATATATATATATATATATATATATATATATATATATATATATATATATATATATATATATATATATATATATATATATATATATATATATATATATATATATATATATATATATATATATATATATATATATATATATATATATATATATATATATATATATATATATATATATATATATAGAACTTCCAAGAATTTGAATAGTGTGGTTGTCAATAATGGGTTTAATTGGTGAATGTTACACATGTGTAAAGTGATCACGTGCACCAGACTATGGATCGTCGTCAGCTCCGTAAATGCCCAGACTTCCAAATTCTTCTAATAATCTGTATATATAAATGTAGTATCTTTGATCCATTGGAGCATAAATAAGATTCATGCCCAATCAGTATATATAAATATATATTAGAGTCTCTAACTTCAATATCATTTTATATATTTTTTTTTAAATGAAATTTAATAAGTTTTAAATATTATTTATTGAATCGGCATTAATTTTGTGAAATGACATGTTGATTACTTAAAAAAACACTTGAATAATACCGATTAATGAGTTTTATTTCATAACACATGTAAAAAGCAAAACTAATTTGTCTTTTACTCCGCTCGTGTGTAGTGAAATAAAACTAATAGTTATAAAACAAACCCTGAAGACGGCAACAGGTTGTTGCCGAAACTGGTTGTTTTTTTTGTGAAAGTGAGTGGATCAAAAACAAGTCTTTTTATTTCTCCAAATAATATATTACAATGATCCACAAAGTTAATGCTTTAAATATTCAAAACAAAAAATTTAAAAATGATATATAAAAAAGTAAAATAAATCAAATAAAATTTATTAGTAGTATTTATTATACAAGTGTTCAATTATTTTTTTAAATTTAAAAGTTTTTATTTTGTCATATCGCTCACTCCTTTCAAGAACGTCATAAATCAAAAATCGTCAATTTTCAGATGGGCATGTTTTCGGAATGTCCAGAAAATGTACTACATATATCCCAAGAAAAGAGGCATATTTTTAACATAATATTCACCCGCTACAGGTCAGAAAGTGTTGTTTTTGCATTTTGAAGAAAAGGTTTTGTTTAATGAATTTTTTTAAATATACTAAATATTTTCAAATGGGGAAAAAACCTTCAGGTTTAACCTAAAAATATCTGTTGCACAGTAAAAAGTTCAATAAGTGGCTTGATATTTATTTTTAATACATTGTATTGTATTTTTAAACTTTAAAAACGTTCTCCTGAAAAATCAAGTATTTTGATTTATGACGGTCTTGAAAGGAGTGAGCGATATAAAAAACAACATTAAACATTTTTCGCTTATATAATATTACCTATTTTGTGGCTGGATTTCGTAAATTGTAGTAAAAATGTAGTATGTATACTATCCAATTTTAGTGAAAACCTTTCAAATGATAAGGTGAATATTCTAATATCTGATAGTGGAATAAATAATAATAAATTAACATAAAATGCCTTTATTTCAGAATATATTCAGCATGTCATATTCTGTAATATTCTTATACCATATGAATCCGGCTAATTATGTATCTCTCCGTATAAAGTTTGCTTTGAAGCGAGATCGATTCTCCGGCGATGGTCGCCCCGGCCGGCATACAAAGGGGAGAGGTGAGGGTGGAAGGCTGTTAGGGACTCGGTAACGAGTTAGTTAAATGAATCGTACGAGAAGTAGAGAGGCGAGTGGACGTTTGAAATTCCTTCGAATGTGCCATGTGATCTGAATACATAATGTTATTCTAGAAAAAGGTTTGACGCTGCCTTTTGAGGCCTCTAAATTACGTATACACTCGATAGGAAATGTAAATATTTACCTATATATTATACGGGAACAATCAATCCATCCCATCCAATTCTATCCTAAAGTGAAAATATGGAAATTTTCTTTTAAAAACAGTATCACTGAATTCTCTTTAATACGATTTCAAAATAACACGATGCGAATAAATTAAAAATTCCACGTGCAGTACCGTACACGTGATAGAAGAAAAACTTCTTAATAAATAAGGAATAAAAGAGATTTCATTTGACAGACAGAGAAGAGAGAGGATGCTGACCTTTACACTACGGAGGGGGGCAAACAATATAATATTAAAAATAAGTATTTTATTTTAAGTTTATTCTTACACATGTTTGGAGTTCCATCGTCTTTCATATAAAAAGAAGTAAAAATATTTTGTATGGAAAAAACATTGTTTGAGATATGGTAATATAACACTTTTTTTTTAAGTCTTCTTTCTCTCCTCAGATTTTTTATGTTTCATAAATCTCAGACCGTAATAATTTTAGTCTAATCTATATTTGACCTGTTGATGGAATGATTTTTCCGAAACCGGTAGTCACAAAGTAGTGTTATTTAAATGGTAAGGAGATTGCTTAATATATATATATATATATATATATATATATATATATATATATATATATATATATATATATATATATATATATATATATATATATATATATATATATATATATATATATATATATATATATATATATATATATATATATATATATATATATATATATATATATATATATATATATATATATATATATATATATATATATATATATATATATATATATATATTTATTTATTTATATAACGATAGATGTTTCGTTTTAAGTTGTAATACCTATAATATTTTGTACGCTACCCTCTGTAACTACCCACACTTAAGAATATGTGAGTAATCAAGACCTCTAAATGGTGAACGAAGGATGAAAGAAGGTTAAATGTTCTGGAAATGAGGTAATTAAGGAGTTTGCGCGGAAAATCGTTATTTGATCGGGAGAAAATTGAGGTTATTAGGAAAAAATGCAAGGTCGTGAAAAGTGTTGGTAATAACAAAATAAAAACAGTAATCATAAGAAATTATGGTCATTAAATGCTTTCAGAGGGTGGGCGAAGTAAAAGTCACCTTAAGGAAAAAATATGAGACCCATAAGGGTGATATTTATGAATAATTAAGTGGGATAAATAAAAAATACAAGGGTTTTACAAAAACAAATACTAATTTAGTAAAATCATTACATTTTCGAATATATTTTGCTAATCAAAAATATTTCCATTGCAAAATACTAGTTTTAGTATAAAATCACTCATGACTTTACCGGTTTTGAGACGTACGCGTCTCTTCGTCAGGATAATCACTATACCAGAATGCAAACAAAACTACAAAATATATTAATCGCATTTGTTTTTTGTCATAAGTGCATGTTAGACCTCAGCCTTTAGTGCTTGTTGTTCTGCTATCCTTAGTGCATATTGATCCTCAGAGAGACCAAAAACGCATGTGATTATATATTTTTATATGTCATTCTAGTAACAAACATATTTGTTTTTTGTGGAACGTTTTTTCATAAACACCCTGTTAATATGTCTGAAAATTATTTTTTAAACCACATTTTGCCAAGTATCTAGTTTGTATGTAAATTTTATGTGTTTTTAAGCACGCAAATAATTTATTCATGTATTTTAATGATAACAATGCTGTGCATATAATTTTTTTTTCTTAAACTCCCTTAAGCTTATATTCATTGTAAAAATTAACACATTTTTTTAAAACCTTATGAATACCTATTTTATAGGCTGATAAAATACTTGTGTAGTAAAATTATAAATATAATATGTTTTTTTAAATGTGTTTGAGTGCTTTTAAAAAAAGTATAAAGATATTGAATGTATTTATTTTTAATTTTTTCAAATTGTGTTTTTAAAAAGTAAAAACGGTTTTTTTCGTTTCAAATGTTTGATGAAAAATATTTTGCATGTAGAATATTGGAGAAACAAATGAAAACGGATGTAAAGTTTAAACTAATAATGGATTTGTATCCCTCGATGATAAATATTTGATGTCATTGAAGTATTCAAGTACCTGTCTAAAGTTTGAGAGGAAAACGAATAAGAAGAAATCCGAGAGTAGAGAAGGACAAGATTCAGGTAAAAGATGGAAGACAAACTATTAAAAGTTGGTCCGGCCGCATCTGCGTATAGTTCGAACAATCGGTTGTAAAATTCACGAGAACTTTCGGAAGTTGAAAGTTTTAATTGCTTTCCGCGATTGAATTTCGGCATTATTTGGTTTTGTTTAGGGCCTGTGAAAAGGGTAAAGCGGGGAATAAGTATATTTTCCAACGGTACTGTTGGGGTTTATTGCTATTATGTGTTTGGGAGTAAAACAAACCCTCGCTTAGGGGGTGAGAAGGAAGCGTACACAATGTAATCATTTACATATTATGGTGTATCCTTAGTACACAGGTGATCGTACTTTTCGTCGGTTACCTCTTCTTCTTCTTCTTATTCGTCATACAATATCACAAAATACGAGTTTTATCGAAAAATATGCATCTGGCCTCTTCCTAATTACTACAACTTACTTTTAGTCAAGTTACTCTTTAATGAAATTCGTTAAGAATTTGAAATATGATATTGTGAACAGTTTGATAGATAATATATATTGCTAGATTTATCTACGTTTTTTAAATATTGAATCATTTATTTCTCAATTCACTTTATTTATTGATAAGAATGAAATTCCCAAATAGATAGATACTAGCCACAAAGAAACTGCAGAATTGATTGAAGAAATAATTTACCTCTAAATTTTGCGAGATGCTTAAGAATCACCAATATTGTACTGCAAAGGAGTGAGCGAGATGTTAAATTATCATTTACTTTGTGGAAAAAGATGATGCTTAAAAAAAACTTTTCAGTTTATTAAACACGATTAAACTATAAATGACTAGACTATATGTAAACACAACTAAATACATACTAGTATACAGTTTGTATTTTTACCTATTTATGAGCACACCTATAATTCTCAAAAAAGTTGTATTTACATTAATAATCTCAATAAGTGCTTCATTTTTACACTGCATTTAAATAATAAAATGTCATATTGAAATTAAATTATAATATATGTTCTCAGTAGATAGATAAACATATCGTTTAATTTAAATTATTTAATATCCTTGAGGGTACTCACGTTACTTAAAACTTGTTTTTTTAATAAACAAATCAGTGTAAGGATCAGTGATTCGGTTAAATTTAGCCGAAAGCCAAGTTTATTGTTAAATCTAACGGGCGTGTAAACTTCATCCGGTTTAATTTCTTGCGTCGTTTCTAAAAGCTTAGAGTTACAACCGTTTATACAATTCCCGAATGGTTTAATTCGAATAATTATTTTTGTAGGACAGTGAAGAAAACAAGGAACCCTTGATTCTCTCGCTTTTCACCATTAACAAGAAGTCACATGGATAAAAAATTCAAATAATCTTTTTTGGCAACATTATTTTATATCTTCATTTTAAATTGAATACTTATTTAAAAGATTAAAATAATGTTACCAAAAACAAAAGAAATTTGTATGGAAATTATATTTTTTCTACATGTTTTCTTATAAATGGTGAAAAGGAAAAGATGGAAGGGTTTCTCTTTCCAAATTAAAAATACTTATTTAAAGCATTAAAAATAACGTTGCCATAAGTGAAAGAGGTAATAATTTAAAAGAAAATCTTTGTTTTAAAAAAATGTATAATAAAGGCCAACAATGTTTGACACTATCATATATGTAATTACATATTTTTTTTACGTTTGGAATATGACAACATAAATATAAAAATTAACCACTTTTAAGTTTATTGATGTTAACATAATGTATGCAAAGCTGAGATAAGCATTATCGATAAAATTAAGAAAGGTGTGTTGAGATGGTTTGGACATGTGGAACGAATGAGTGAGGAAAGAACGGTAAAACAAATTTATGAGGCGAATGTTAGAGGGAAAAGAAGCAGAGGAAGACCGAGAAAAACATGGCACGATCAGGTATGCCAAATACTTGAAAGTGGTCAGGTTAGGAGTCGTAACAATCGGCGGGTATGTATGAGGAGATGCATGAACGTGGAAGAGGCGAAGAATGTTTGCAAGGACAGAGTGGTGTGGCGCTCTATTCTCTCTGCCTACCCCTGCGGGGAAGCGGCGTGATGGTTAGTTAGTTAGTTATGTACAACCCGCTTCCATTAACTTGAAAAGTCATTAAAAATATAAACTAAATATAAAAAAGCAATTAATAAATGAATAATGGAAGTGGGGAGATCTGAAATAGATCGTATCATTCCGCTATGTCGCATTTGTTTGCATAAACATTTTATTTTATAATCATTTTATAGATGAATATTGCAAAATGTGCCTTTGGCACGGAAAAATTAAGTGAGTTCGGGCATATTATTGTGATTTGTCTTCTTCTTCTTATTATTATTATAGGCTTTTGGCCTGTTTTTAAGAGGGATTAGCCTCCCGCGACATCGATTCCCAGCTATCGACCCATCTCTTTGGTGGTCTGCCCGGGAGTCGTCTACCATGTAATTTGTAATTTATAGAATTAGCGTTTAATTTGTAGAACTCCATTTTCATTTATGTATTAAAAGTTAAATTAGACACTAATTTTTTGAGTTATTAAGTTGTATTTTATTGGTAAAAAAACATATGAAAATCAATTTTGTGACTGTTGATTGCCTAGTTTTGGAACGAATTTTGATACTCAACGAATGGCATTTTCAAACGACATGTCGAAATTCGTTTAAAAATGCCATAACTAGGCAAATAACTGTCACAAAATTGATTTTTATGTGTTTTTTAACAATAAAATACTACTTAGTAGACTCAAAAAAACAGTATTTGTTTGACTATTTAATTCATAAAGTGATTTTTAATTATGTTAACGATGAAATAAATGGATAAATATTTAGAAACATACATCACACATACAAATATACGAGTACATAAAATAAAAATAAAAATAAAAAAATCAAAGCAATTTTTATATTATGATTAAAGTTAGAAGGACATTTCGAAAATACTTAGCATTTCAACTAAAGGTTCGTCTATAAATAACGTGGATTTGTACTACCCAAAAGTTCCACACAACCACCCTTCCTACTAGCAAATTGGATAAACTAACCTACTAGCGAAATATAGGGGCTTGTCATTGTATAACGTAATTTGTTAGGGTCAAATATAAATGTTCCTTGCGCGTAAGTGGTGCTTATCTGTGACGTAGATTCTATTTTCGTACTACTTATAAACCATTTCATTAATAAATGTACAACATTTATTGTGCTTGGGGTCTCGTTTGCCTTATTCATGAATACACAAACTACGAGAACTTTCCTAGCCTTTGAGCAAGTATTTTAATCAAAGCAAGTATGTCAACATTTGAATAGCCAAGCTCGATTCTAAACTACATATATTGATTGAGACGGTGTTTGTTATAGATCTTAATACAATAATAGTAAGAAAATAAGTCCTTTTGAAATAGTAAATGGAAGAAATTAAATGTATGGATTTAGATATCGAGATCTTGCATTGTTTTTTTTTCGTTTATAGAATACTCAAAATTTAAGTATTATAAAATGTGAAAATTCAGAGCGATTCAAAAAAAAGTTATGGGTCAAAATATCTTTAATTTTTGAACATAAGGTTCAAACACTATACTAAAAAAAAAACCTTATAAAATAAAACAACTTTCTTCAACCGGTTTAACCCTGACGATCACAAGGTTCTTGTCAAAATCGGTTGGAGAAAAAAGTACGAGTAAAAAGTAGTTAAAAATAAAGTTTTTATATTTTATAAAGTACAATAAAGTATCTGTGGAAAACATTCAAGAAAAATAATGACGCTTTTTTTCACTTGGTAAACCACTATTTAAATAAAAACGTGTTATGCTGTATTGGATTATGATGTGAAATGCATCGAAACACGTGTCACAGTAGATTTTAAGAAATAGTTGTGTTCATCAAGTAAAATTAAAAATAAAATTGGATAGATATGCTACAAAGCGACTGTTTATTTCATTTAAATCATATCAAAGTGTGTAAAAATGTATGTATGTTATTAATACACGTGTTAATGGATATTATCGTTTTTCAGGGTCTGGAGTTAATGTATAAAACAAATAACAATCATGACATAAAAGGGAAGGTTTCTCTATGAACATATCGCTCACTCCTTTCAAGAACGTCATAAATCCAAAAAAGGTCAATTTTCAGTTGTGCATGTTTTCGGAATGCCCAGAAAATGTACTGTATCCCAGCAAAAGAGGCATGATTTAAATTTAATATTTTTCCGCTACAAGGCAGAAAAAGTTGCTTTCGCATTTCGAAGAATAGGTATTGTTTAATTATTTTTTTAAATATACTATATATTTTACAAATGCAGAAAAAACCTTCAGATTTTACCTAAAAAGATCTGTTGCACAGTAAAAAGTTCAAAAAGTAGCTTGATATTTATTTTTAATACATTGTGTTTTATTTTTAAACTATAAAAACGTTTTCCTGAAAAATAAAGTTTTTTGATTTATGACGTTCTTGAAAGGAGTGAGCGATATATTTACCTGTACATAAATATACATATTTTACAATGTACCTATGTGAGGCATTGTCATACATTATCTTCCATGCACATGGTTGACTGAAACGGATCATATGCATAATTGTATGTACAATATATATGGGCGCATATTAAACTGTAGTCACTGGATATGCTTTTTATTTATATATATATATATATATATATATATATATATATATATATATATATATATATATATATATATATATATATATATATATATATATATATATATATATATATATATATATATATATATATATATATATATATATATATATGTATATATATATATATATACATATATTTATATATATGTATATATATATATGTATATATATATATATATATATATATATATATATATATATATATATATATATATATATATATATATATATATATATATATATATATATATTCTTTTACACTGCCACAGAATTCTTTATTTTCTCCTTCTTATATCTTTTAAAAATTCTTTTTTTTTAAATAATTATGTAAATGCAGTCAATAACATTTGATATAGAAGATCGTAAAAATCGTACAAAAAAGAAGCCATAAAAGACGTTGAATTAATTAAATACTTGTTTTTGCGAAAGGCGATGAGTTATAGGAAATTCATAATCGTGTCAAAAGTTTAAAATAACTCCCGAAATATTGACTGAAAATTTCTTCCATCTGAAAGAAATTGACACAAAACTTGAAATAACTTCAAGCATATTAGTTTATATCTTAGATTTTATTAGTTATTCTGCGTAATAAAATTATAGACAAACTATCATGTAGATTTTTTGAAAATATTGTTAGGTTTTAAACAAAGACAAATAATACAGTTTCAATCAACATACATATATAATATATATATATATATATATATATATATATATATATATATATATATATATATATATATATATATATATATATATATATATATATATATACATATATATATATATATATATATATATATATATATATATATATATATATATATATATATAAATATATATATATATATATATATATATATATATATATATATATATATATATATATATATATATATATATATATATATATATATGTATATATATATATACATATATATATATATATATACATATATATATATATATATATATATATATACACACATGAAATTTTAATGAGAGAACGCGTTGTTTCTTGAGGGTGCCATCCACTTCAGTGACGCTTTACTTTCGGATCAAGGGTTCAAAACGCCCACGCCCTCTAAAGTTAAACGTCTTTGATGTCAAATCCAGAAGAAAGATTTACTTTTTACTTTTACCGTTAACAACCGCATTTTATCACACCATGGGCTAACACATACCGTTTTAGGTAAAAAAAATTATTACTATACAATAAAATTATAAAACCTGCTTCCTATATAAATAAATCATTAAAAATATAAACTAAATATCAAAAAGCAATTAATAATATAAGAAACATTGATATTAGTAATGTTAATAAATAACCACTCACCGACTACTTCTGTCTACCGGTTTCGAGACGTACCCGTCTCTTCGTCAGGACATACACTACAATTTAACAATCATGCGAACAACACTACACCACACCCACTTAGTACTATTCACATACACTATCACTACACATGCAAAACATGCAGAGCGAGTTGTTAGTCCCACCATGCATGTGTAGTGATAGTGTATGTGATAGTGCATGCACTTTGCATGTGTAGTGATAGTGTATGTGAATAGTACTAAGTGGGTGTGGTGTAGTGTTGTTCGCATGATTGTTAAATTGTAGTGTATGTCCTGACGAAGAGACGGGTACGTCTCGAAACCGGTAGACAGAAGTAGTCGGTGAGTGGTTATTTACTAACATTACTAATATCAATTAAAATGTTTGACCACAAAGTAAATGCTTTGAATATAAATAATATATAAGAAACAGGCCACAAGGCCTACAACAAGATGAAGAAGAAGAAGAATCAATGATATATTTTAAGTCAATAGATCTAAAATAAATAGCATCGTTCGCCCATACCGTATTTGATTGCATAAACAATTTTCTTTCATTAAAATTTTATAAAAAAATTTAGTAAAATTTGCCTTCTGTGCGAGAAAACTTAGTGAAGGCACATCGAAGAAACAAAAATAAATACATGTTTTTTTTTAATATTCCTATAAGCCATAATTTTTGAATATTAATAAATCAATCTAAAATGACACCTATACCTCACTCATCCCTCAGTCTCGAGAACACAACTCTCAAATGTAATTTTTCACAATTTCACAAACGCTTAATTACAATGTTGAATAGATCGAAACACGTGTCACATTAGCTTAATTTACACAGGTATATAGTGGTATTAAAACGCATAAGTTAAGTAAACATAATTATTCAAATGTATTTTTTTCGACCACGTTTATAACCGCGAGTTACCGGGGTTAAAAAAATAACGGTTTTGTTTAAAGTAGCTTTTTAAATAACCTGAATATTTTTGAAATATTTAATTACATTAAACAATTTCAGCAAAGCACTTAACGTATTAAGTTTGCTCTTTTCATGGGAATTTTATTAAAATTCATGATGTTAAAATCATATTAAAATTTCAGAAACAGCAATATAAATATCCAACCCTGCAATGTTGGCCAGAGTGAATTTCCCTGCTTTATCTTCCCATTGTGTGCACATTTACAAGGAGTTCACGTTTTTCGTGCTTCCTACATTCTGCCATTTCACAGGGAAGAGACAGTCTTTGTGTATGTCCCGCGCATTAAAATAAGATTGTGCGACGCATCCAGCAAAGGTTTCTCTGTGCTCGTGTAATATAATCATTAGAATACGTGGTTTCGGCACTGCGAGAATAATAAAACACCCTGAAAATGATATGCTCCCCTGGTAGAGTTAAATATTGCGGAAACCAGCTGTTTCATTTATTTATTTATTTTTACATTTGATTAATGTATAAATAAATAATACATATATGTATTGTATATAATAAGAATAATAATCCCTTACCGCACCCCAATGGTGCATAGGGCACTGCTTCATATAAACGCAGTGTTATCTCGATCGATTACACATGAAGGAAAGTTGATCAGCCCTCCACTTCAGGTACCAGTCCAGTGTAATATTGAATAAATATTAGAGTGAAAAAATCACTTATATTTATTAAACCCCCCTGGGAATCGAACCCGGGACCTCCAGAACGGTAGGCGAGCATGCTGACCATTACACTACGGAGGCGGACCATTACACTACGGAGGGCGGTATTGTATATATGCAAAATATAACGTTACATTGTTAAAAATCATAAATCTAAAATAAAAAGTTAAAATATAAATAAAAATGCAACTTTAAATAAAACTTCGATATTTGTTTATGTTTTATCACAGGTTAAAATATAATATGTAATTTATTGATTCGGCATCAATATTGCGGTTTTGCATCAATATTGGCATCAACATGTTGATTTTTTTCTAATCAAACACATGTATAATAAATACCACTTAATGAGTTTTATTTCATAACACAGATGGCTAGTTTTGAAAACTAACAAGTGTTTTCATCTTCAGGTAAAAAGTAATACTAGGTGTTTAAAATATGAATTTTTAAGATTTATTGGAAATTGCATTGTCATCTATTGAATAAAACAATTGCACACGCAATAATAAGATACTGCCCGTAAAATTTTGTATACCCACAAACATTGTGAAATATAAAACATCTTACAAATCGCTCACTCCTTTCAAGAACGTCATAAATCAAAAATCGTCAATTTTCAGCTGTGCATGTTTTCAAAATGTCCAGAAAATGTACTATATCCCAGCAAAAGCGGCATATTTTTAACTTAATATTTACCCGCTACAGGGCAGAAAGTGTTGTTTTTGCATTTCGAAGAAAAGGTATTGTTTAATTATTTTTGAAATATACTAAATATTTTTCAAATGGAGAAAAAAACATCAGGTTTTACCTAAAAAGATCTGTTGTACAGTAAAAAGTTCAATAAGTGGCTGGATATTTATTTTTAACACATTGTATTATATTTTTAAACCTTAAAAACGTTCTCCTGAAAAATCAAGTTTTTTGATTTATGACGTTTGTGAAAGGAGTGAGCGAAATGAATTAATAGGTACTCATAACGTGGTTGCGAGCGTTCTATGAACCATGTTTTGATATCTAACAACAATAATATTTATTATTTAACCAACGAAAGTTATGTTAACATTACATCACTTCCCCGCAGGGGTAGGCAGAGACGCGAACGCCTCACCAATCTGTATTTGCACACAATATCCGTCTCTCATTCGTACATCTTCTCATACAAACACGCCGATCATTTCGACTCCTGACCTGACCACTTTCAAGTATTTGAAATACTTGATCACGCCAAATTTTCTTCGGTCTTCCTCCGAATTATTTTTAATATTTACTCCAGATAATCATCTCCTTGGGACACTGTGGGGCCGCCTCGCGTCCAGTGACGTCACTTATGAATATGGAGTATTCGGTGTTTGAAAATGATGCGGAATACATCGAAACACGTGTCACAGTAGATTTTAAGAAATACTGGTAAGTATTTACTAAGTAAAACATTAATTAAAAATGGAGTATTTCCACTAGTTTGTTAGAGTAATTCCACCAACCTAAACTAACCAGACTACTTTCAAGTATGTATTTGAAATACTTGATCATGCAAAATTTCCTGGGCCATCCTCAGAATTATTTTTAATATTTACTCTTGATAATCATCTCTTTGGGCCGCCTAGTGTCCAGTGACGTCACTAATGAATGTGGAGTAATTCCACCAGATTGGCCGGGCGTCCTTTCTCCGGACGGCTCCCAGAGGAGCCATTCGGCCTGGGGGGGAGATCCGGTGGAACGGAACAGTCGAGACTCAAACCAGAGCGACGCCATCTTGAATTCCGACCCGCATAGCGACGAAGGGTTAACTTTAGCTTTCACTTTGGGAAGGAATATTTACATATTTTTACTGAGACCATCGGCAAAATTGGAATTTTACGCCCAGAAATCAATATGTGTTTATAAATATCTACAGCATATCTAAAGCTGAGATAAGCATTATCGATAAAATTAAGAAAGGTGTGTTGAGATGGTTTGGCATGTGGAACGAATGAGTGAGGAAAGAACGGTAAAACAAATTTATGAGGCGAATGTTAGCGGGAAAAAAGCAGAGGAAGACCGAGAAAAACATGGCACGATCAGGTATGCCAAATACTTGAAAGTGGTCAGGTTAGGAGTCGTAACAATCGGCGGGTATGTATGAGGAGATGCATGAACGTGGAAGAGGCGAAGAATGTTTGCAAGGACAGAGTGGTGTGGCGCTGTATTCTCTCTGCCTACCCCTGCGGGGAAGCGGCGTGATGGTTAGTTAGTTAGTTAGTTAGTTAAATATCTACAGCTTTTGCGTGACCAATACAGTATATTGTGTAATATGATACAGGGTGGCGCAATGGGTATTGGCGGATCCAATAGATATGTCCGCCTCCGTAGTGTAATGGTTAGCGTGCTTAACTACCGTGCTGGAGGTCTCGGGTTTGATGCCCAAAGAGGTGAGGGTGAAAATAAATATTGATGATTTAACACTTTAATATTTATTTCATATTACCCTGGACCAGTCCCTGAGGCGCAGGAGTGATCACCTTGCCTTCATGTAAGTAACGATCAAGATAATGCTTTGTTACTACCATGCAGTGCCCTATGGACCATTGGGTGCGGATAAGGGTTAATATAATATGTAATACAATGATTAAAGAAAACACTTGTTTTTTACCACTTGAGTTTTATTATAGACTATACATGTTTCAGAAGTTAAACTTTCATCATTCAGGTCTGTATAATAACTAAAATATAAAATTGTTCTATAAATAAGGAGAGGGGAAAGTAAGGGGAAGGGGTTAGTCAAGGGACGGAGTTACCACAAAGTTAATGCCGAAACAATAAATAAAATATGTAATATAATATATTGTGGATATGTTATAGGAAAAGTAGATTCTCTAGCAAGACTTGATGCTGCTTAGCAATTTTGATCGACACGAAATTAGTCAGAGTTGATTACACATAGCGAAAGTATACACGTATAAGTATATAAATGTTGACTTTTTTTCCTATTGTGGTGACTCGAATAGGTTCTTATACGGATATCGGTCCTGCTAAGCCGTCAAGTTTACAACAGTGACATAATGGAGGCTATAAAAGCCCTTACATACTTGCAACCGCACTGTTTTTACCTGCATGCTCGACCAACTGCATCCAGAGCCAAGAACATCGCACATAAATAATTGTTGTTAACTTAATTCACATACTTTAATTTTTTTGTAATGACTGTTTTTGTTTTTGTTTAGTAATCGTTAATTTTATAGTAAAACCTTTAGATAACGAATCTCAAGAGGGTATTTGAAAAATCGGTATACTGAGTGTTTTAAAAAAAAAAAAAAATATATATATATATATATATATATATATATATATATATATATATATATATATATATATATATATATATATATATATATATATATATATATATATATATATATTGAGGTTCACCTTCTTAATTTCTGACTTCTATAAAACGCATTAAATTAAATTCAAAACGTTCAATATGTGTATTATAAGAAATAGAACAGTAAATACATCGTCATTAAAATATGTACATTACTTTATACATTAATTTCATACTGAAATTCATGTATAAACTAAAGCTTACTTTTTATACTTTGGTTACATCAAAGTTTGTTTATATGCTCTATTTAATATTTAAAAGTATATTTTTTATTAAATGCTAAGGCCAGTTCAAGGGGATTTAAATAAAAACGTTGTATCGAGGAAATCATTACATTGAGGTTTGTAACATAAAGGTTCCACTGTAATACAAATCAAGCGCTACAAATAATGTTTGAATCGTATAGAGAAAAAGATAAAATTGTCAGTTTCATAAGGGGATTTACAGCTTTGCATAATTTCTCACCTGTTTCCCCTTTAAAGAACATGAAAAATACATTATCTTTTTCCATTTCCTTCCACAATTTTTAAATAAAAATAACCGCTTACAATTGACAATTACAAATGACAAAACTGCTTACAATTTTGTTACAAGAGCTTTCCAGGTGTCTACGATTGATATATTTATTTATATATATATATATATATATATATATATATATATATATATATATATATATATATATATATATATATATATATATATATATATATATATATATATATATATATATATATATATATATATACAGTGGGTGGCCATATTATTAGGGACACTTCGAATTTCCTGTAATTTTCATTATTAAATGAATTTAATGAACAAATAATTTGGTTTTTTGAATATTTTTTTATTGATTAGGGTGCTTTATTTAGAATTCAGAAACTATATTATCATGGATTTAATAATAACAATTTATTTTTATCATAAAAAGTGATTATTCAACAATTTCGAAAAAATCTTAATTTTTAGCAATAATACCCTTTGCTGCGATTACAACCTCCACACGTCAGGGCATACTTTTTAATGCAGATTTTTGCATTGTGCCAGAGATAAGGGTTATAATGCCATACTCTGACAAGAGTTTCTATCATTTGCCGCTTGGTGGTGATGACTTCTTTAGCAATCTCACGTTTCGTTAGTTCCCAAAGGTTTTCAATGGGGTTCATATCCAGCTAATTCCCCGGGTAAGGAAAAACACAGAGGTTTTTTTCAGCCAGGAATGTGATAACACTCCTGGCTTTATGACACAATACCGAGTCATGCATTAACACATACTCTTCATCGCCAGGAAACCATTCTTGAGCCTCGGCTGGAGTCGACTTTTCAGTACTCGCTGGTACTGGTCTTGCCTCATGGTCCCTTCCATGATAAAGAGGCATCCCATACCCTTAAATGAGATTACGGGCCACAACATTATGCTTACAGGGTGTTTTTAACCATCTTCACAAGGCAGTCTGGGTGGAATTTTTCTCCTGGGCCACGTCGGAAAAATGAAGTTTTTCCCACCAAAATTTTAAATGTTGACTCGTCCAAGAAGCAGACCTGTGATGTATTACCATAATTGCAAAAATACACATATTTTTTATCTTCTTAATTTATTATATGAATACAAGCCATAAATATTCAAATCCAGTCCAAAACAGTTTACATTC
This sequence comes from Brachycentrus maculatus, assembly GCF_059751285.1. NCBI lineage: Eukaryota > Metazoa > Arthropoda > Insecta > Trichoptera > Brachycentridae > Brachycentrus > Brachycentrus maculatus. The sequence goes on from NW_028280941.1 coordinate 933,342, forward strand.
CGGTGTTCTTTGGCCCATAGGAGTCATTTTTTCTTCATGCCTCAGTCAGGCGTAGTTTTTTGGTTGGACGTCGACCCATTAGATTTACTTCAACTAACCGTCTCTGAACTGTCCTTTTGGATACGTTGATTCCTTCATCGTTTATCAACAAAAATCAACAACAATTAGACAATCAACAGACTTTTTACGATTTTGGAAATAGATGTCCCTGATTTTATGGGCACCACGCGGAGTTGTGATGCTTTTTCTGCCTTTTTTTCCGACGCGGGCTGATTCTAGACGCAGGTTTTTATCAATTTTTTTTTATATCCGATGGACTCCTGACTTTAAAACATCTGTAAGTGCTGCTATTTCTCTCTGAAAATATGTGGAATGAAGTAGCAAGGTTATAACTTCCCTACATTTTCTCGGAGATATGTTTGAAGACTTGCCCATACTTAAATTGAGAATATTATGGTTCAGTTCAAACTAAACTGAATTTTATTTAAAAATTAATGAAATTAACTTATTGAATTAGCAAACCTAATAAATTATTAAACAACACTTATGTTTTTATGGTCTTGAACTCAAAAAACTTACACAAAAATGGTTTTAAAAAATATCAACTGAGCTCACACCAATATCATTTTTCACCAATCAACATCCAAATGAAAAAAAACTTACTTATTTGATATTTCACAGTATTGATACATCTTCAAAACAATAATTATGATACCAGCAACAAAAATACATAAGAAAAAATAATTATAACTAATTAATTTGACCAAAAAATTCATTTAAACTTGAAAATTACAAAAAAGTACAAGTGTCCCTAATAATTTGGCCACCCACTGTATATATATATATATATATATATATATATATATATATATATATATATATAAATATATATATATATATACATATATATATATATATATATATATATATATATATATATATATATATATATATATATATATATATATATATATATATATATATATATATATATATATATATATACCTATATATATATTCCTTAAACCCTTATTCTCACAAAAAGTGCATCATGTAAACGCAGAGTTATCTTGATCGTTAACACATGAAGGAACGGTGATCAGCCTTTCGCTTCAGTTACAGTCCAGGGTAATATTTAATAAATATTAGAGTGAAAAATCACATATACATATTTATTTGACCCCCCCCCCTTCCGTCGAATGTTATATAAATAAACTTATACATATGCAGATTCATATTTACTAAAAATAAACAACCGTTTTTCCTTGAAAGCTGTAGATATTGTAAATATACTTGTGTAATAAGAAAAATGACACGAAAAAAAAGGACAAAAATGTCAAGAAAATAATGTGTTTTCGGGATAAAACTGAAGATCAAAAACATAATATCGGATTTATGAATATCATCCAGAGTGGAAAGAAAGTCCTAAAATCTGAGAGGAGATGTGAGATTTAACAGTTGGCGGGAATTAGGGAAGCGGGTGGGTGAGGGGAGGCAGTATGTAAAGTACCCGCGAGTTTTAAGGAGCTTCGTGAGTGCTGTGATTTAGAAATCCAGCTTCCATTTAGAAAACAGGGGTAAGATGATAAACTGTGAGGGGTACCTTCCCCACAGCTCTTACACGGGGTTAATAAATATGATATCGAAAAAGTCGCGAACGAGCTCGTACCATTTTCGTCCTATCGCATTTCATAATCTGGCAAGGAGTACCTATTCTTAGTTTTATTTATGTTCAACCCTTTGCATTATCTTCATTTTTTGTCCTCGTTCGGAGCTAAGGACGTTTCTAAATTTAGAAACACTCTCTTTGGAAACTTCGAATATTTTCAGTATCTTTTGAATCTTTCCTAAGGTATTTTATGTACAACATTTTGAGTGTGTCCAAATACTTGTACACAAAATCTGGATTATCTCCAATTACAGGACTTATTTTCATATTATTTTTTGACATCTCATCAAAGATGAAGAAGAATATGGAAGTCTGACAGACTGGTCAAATTATAAGTTTAAATAATAAAAATTAAAATGGTATTTTCTGGCGTTTCTCATGTGTGTGATTATAATCCAGGATTCGGACCTCACATACTAATATAAGAGTTTCTGCTTAGTAAAAAGCTTCTTTACATCTCACCAATAGATGTCTCTAGTGAAGTTCTAGTGATTCAAGAACAAGGTTTCTAAATTGGTTCATATATATAGAACTTCCAAGAATTTGAGTAGCGTGGTTGTCAAGAATGGGTAGAATTGGTGAATGTTACACGTGTGTAAAGTGATTACTTAAACTAGCCCATGACGGTCGTCAGCCTCGTAAATGCCCAGATTTCCATATTCTTCTTTATCTTTGATGAGATGTCAAAAAATAGTATTTTATGTAAATACAATAGATTCATGAAAATTAGTTGTACAATTTTACGAATCTCGGAAGTGGTTGGGTAAATGTGAACTGGTTGGTAGATAGATGCTTGAATGTGAATCTAGGGGGTCAAATTAATTTCAATTTTCAAAAATAAACAAGTATTAAAAGTTTGTATTTCACATAAGTATATAGTTCTCAAAACCAGTCGTGTTTACATTTATAAACTCAAAAGAGGTCTTATACAAGTGTTTTTTTATGTGTAGATTTATACAAAATTTCCGAATTGTTTTGTATTTTATACGCACTTTATTGTTTATTAGTTGTACCCTGTCTTTTTTTTTACTCTTCAATGTGTAAAAGCCCTACGGCAAATTATATTGAACACGGTCGAGTCAGAAAAATGATAAAATAATAAAAAATCTTGCAAATAAACAATTATTACAATTGTCAATAAAAAATATGTATAATCGTCACGATCAGTTAAGATGAGTCTTTAAGAGGTGTTGAAACAAGAGTCGATCAAGTAGAAAAGTTATCCGGGAAACAGAATAAATCCCCCGGCGCCGGTAGCCGTCCGATTCCCCATTATTGATCCCTTCATCCCTTCATCCCTCTATTCTCCTGGTGGGAAATCTCACAAATGTTATTTCATCAGTTGTCTATTCCTGGTACATCATTTATTACGACAACATCTCGGGCTTCTGCCCGACACCGTATCGTGTTATCGGGGCTTATATTGGCAGCCAATTGATTGGGTGTCCAAATAATGGTTGATTCGGGAAAACAGAAGTGAGTGGGTATTCTTACCTATTTTACTACACCATTTTCTCGACAAAGCTCAACAAAGGTCAACACATTTTCTCTCCCAGTATATAACAATAATATGGCACATTTTAACTCCATTTCTAGGATGCTAAGGTTGTATAATAATTTAGAAAATACTGATAATGTCACCGTCGACATTTTTAATGATGGCACGGAGAAATACAAGTGGTCTATTACCAGATTGGTGAAATCAATTTTAAATTGATTTCACCAATTGAGTCTTGAATTTTGTACCTTATGTAGCAAAGTTTAATTTCACTTTTAATTTTTAATTCTATTTTTTTATTTTTTTTTATTTCATTACTTTTAATTATTATTACGCTTTTTTACAGCAAATTTATATTCTTTATAAATGTATTTAACCTGCAACTTTATTGTTTCTGTAAACTTGTTGTGTTCTCATCTAATTGATGAAAAATATTCAAACATTTTGTATTGCACTGTATTTCATTCATTGTAATATGTTTTTCATTACAATGATTAAAGAAAACGCTTGTTTTTTACCACTTGAGTTTTATTATAGACTACATGTTTCAGAAGTTAAACTTCCATCATTCAGGTCTGTATAGTAACTAAAATATAAAATTGTTCTATAAATAAGGAGAGGAATAACCTGAATAATGGAAGTTTAACTTCTGAAACATGTGGTCTATAATAAAACTCGAGTGGTAAAAAACAAGTGTTTTCTTTAATCATTGTAACATGTCTTACAATGTCAAACAATAAATAAAATGTTTTTCATTGTTTGTAAACCATAAATAAATAAATAAATAATAAAAATAAAAAGGTACCAGGATTACATACATATATAACGTATGAAGGGTTAGACAACGTGGACTCAAGCTTTTTAAAAATGTAGAATTTGTGTATTGTTTTTTTTTAATTGACTGTCACGAACATTTTGTTCACGAATGCCGTACTAACCAACTGGTTAACCATCACGCCGATAATAAAATAAAATAAAACGCCAAACTACTGTGACTTTGCGAACATTATTCGTCTCTTTCCACATTTATGCATCTCCTCATACATACAATAATAATAATAATAAAACCCTTACCCGCACCCAATGTTGCATAGGGCACTGCATCATATAAACGCAGTGTTATCTTGATCGTTTACACATGAAGGAAAGGTGATCAGCCCTCCGCTTCAGGTCCCCGTCCAGGGTAATATTGAATAAATATTACAGTAAAAAAATACATACCCGCCGATTATTTTGACTCCTATTATGACCACTTTCATGCCTACTTGATTATACCAAGTTTTCTTCGATCTTCTTTTGTTCCTATCTCTAACTGCATTCGAACCAAAAATTGGTTTTATCAATATTCTCTCCCTTATTTATCATCTAACATCGCTCACTCCTTTCAAGAACGTCATACATCAAAAATCGTCAATTTTTAGTTGTGCATGTTTTCGGAATGCCCAGAAAATAAACTATATCCCAGCAAAAGAGCTAATATTTACTCGCTACAGGGCAGAAAGTGTTGTTTTTGCATTTTGAAGAAAATGTATTGTTTAATTATTTTTTTCAAAATAATAAATATTTTTCAAATGGAGAAAAAACCTTCAGGTTTTACCTAAAAAGATCTATTGCACGGTAAAAAGTTCAGTAAGTGGCTGAATATTTATTTTTAATAAATTGTATTATATTTTTAAACTTTAAAAACGTTCTCCTGAAAAATCAAGTTCTTTGATTTTTGACGCTCTTGAAAGGAGTGAGCGACATGTCCAAACCATCTCCTGTGTGTTCCTCATTTATTTCCAGAACCATATTTTATTTATAAACTCAATCAATACTTCGTGTTATCATGGAAGTGTATAAGAAAAGTAAAATATTAAAACATCCCGTGGAAAATAATTAATAGCGAGTGTCTTTGAATAAATTCCAAAGGCGTTTCTTTTCTGGAACTTTTTCAATAAACGCTTGCCTTTTAAAATATTTCCCAATGAATTATTCCTCTCAATAATTATTGCTTAAGTACACATTTTCAAGAATAGAAGTAAAATATTTTGTCAGGTGTTTTTCAATAAAAAATGCTGTTAAAACTTTTATAGTCGCTTCAATAATCCAATTTTTAATATTTATTTTCTCTTTTTTTATTACTTAAAGTGATTCTCCATCATTCATAACTGATTAATTCAAGGTAAACATTAAATATGTCATAACTGATACGATACAAGATGGAAGTCTAGTTAATTTAAACATTTTCATCTTAATCCATCTGTCAAAGTGTCAAAATTTCAACTAACCTACTAAAGGAACTTACAACAATACATACAAAATCGGTTTAGGGACACTTGGTCCTTTACTAATTAAGCATAAGTAACATACTTCAACATACGTAAATATTAATCTCAAAAACGATTTTCCATATCGCTCACTCCTTTCGAGAACGTCATAAATCAATCAAAAAACTTGATTTTCCAGGAGAACGTTTTTAAAGTTTAAAAATATAATACAATGTATTTAAAATAAATATCAAGCCACTTACTGAACTATTTACTGTGCAACAGATCTTTTTAGGTAAAACCTGAAGGTTTTTTTTTCCATTTGAAAAATAGTTAGTATATTTAAAAAATAATTAAACACTACCTTTTCTTCAAAATCTTTCTTTTCTGCCTTGTAGCGGGTAAATATTAAGTCAAAAATATGTTTTTTCTGGGATAAAGTACATTTAATGGGCATTCCGAAAACATGTACAGCTGAAAATTTACGATTTTTTATTTATGACGTTCTGGAAAGGAGTGAGCGATATGTGGATATTTAATTATGGAAAAAGCTTCTGTTTTTATTTTTATGATTTTTTTAAAACTTTTATTTGTGATTTTTGGTACATTCTATCATTTTGATTTGAATTTATGCGGTTTTTTTAAATAATGGAACTCATCCCCCAGTTTCGTATGTACTTCAAGTCTTTTTTATGCAACTCCCCGCGGTATGTATCTATTGCATAAAAAGAGACCCAAGTCTACATTCAAATTCAACAAAGATATTTATCACTGAATAGCAACAAACGTAATACACGCGATGGCACATGGCGGACAGCGTGCTTCTCGACACTTTTATCACTTGGTTTTGCATTTCAAATGTTTCCGATTGCATTGTTGTTAGATAGATTTTTTTGTATTTTCATTGTTTCACAATTATAATGAAATCGAATACCATATATTAGAAATGTGTGCGTTTTATTTGATTTAATTTCTTTTTATTATAATTTGTTTGTCACACAGCAACGTGTCGCCTTTTAAAACTAGATTTAAATAAATTACATAGATAAATTGTTTGCGATGAAACCATTTCTCTGCGTTTAATTTGACGTGGAATTTATTTCAGACTGATATTTAAGTAGTCTGGATTCACACGCCAAATTTCTTTAGGTTACATATTTGACAGCCCGCAGAGTAAGAAAAATTATCGCCACCCTTTTTAATTTGCGTTTTTCTCCTCTTTCAAACAAATTGGTTGTGTACTTTACGGCGAAGGATTTTATGTTTATCGCCGCTTTGAGCGGAGCCTTTCAAACGAGATTACTTCAGAGTATAAAATATAAAACAATTTCCAATCCGCCATTCCTGGCCATAGCTAATGATCGATGAGAATATTCCCGCGCTTTTCACCTGACAGTTTGCCACGGGGTTGCCAGAGAGAAAATCTAATTTATTCCCGTATAATGCAGCATCCACACAAAGGAAACGCCGCAAGAATGGCGGAATAATAATACGTTTGGCCAGGTAAAGTGGCTTTGTAGACGCGGCACTACCTACGCTTTTTACGGTGAATTATTTAAACCTATGTTTAAGAACTTTCCCGCGTTGTCTCGGCCTTGTATGCCTTAATGGAATTCTATGCCGTTTAAAGAAAACTGAGTTACTCGGTTTTATTATGCATTAAACTTTTTATTATTGTTTTTCTAATATAAAGCTAGCAATGTTTACAAAATTTAATCATATAAAAGATAAGATTTTTTTTTGTTTAATTAATTATACGATATATATATATATATACATAGATTTTGTAAACAAATTTAATACTGTGATATTTCACAGTGTTTATTTAACAGATTTGACAATAACGTAACAATATTTCATTTTTCAGACATATTTTATTGGGTGTAACATAACAGAAAAATATACAATACTAGAAATTGTGTGGTCAAACGGATCTTCGATGAGAAGGGATGAGGGGAGTAAACAAGGTTGCAGTCATCTCAGGATGCCAAAAAAATTTTATATGGAAAAACCCTGAATGAATATCGGTAGTCGGTAGCAAAATTAAAATACATAAAACATGTGTGCAACATGACATATCGCTCACTCTTTTCAACAATGCCCAAACCATCCCATCACTCCTTTCTTAATTTTATCGATAATATAATACATTACAGATTTTGTTAATATTTATTTTAGTTCACAAGCATTTCAAATCAGTGAAAAAACGTTTTTTTTTTAGATAATCAAATCATATATTGCTCACTCCTTTCAACGACGTTATAAATCAAAAATCGTCAATTTGTAGTTGTTCACGTTCTCGGAATGCCCAGAAAATTTACTATATCCCAGCAAAAGCGACATATTTTTAACTTAACATTTGCCTACTACAGGGCAGAAAGTGTTGTTTTTGCGTTTTGAAGAAAAGGTACGTGTTTAATTATTTTTTTAAAAACACCAAATATTTTTAAAATGGAAAAAAAACACCTTCAGGTTTTACCTAAAAAGATCTGTTGCACAGTAAAAAGTTCAATGAGTGGCTTGATATTTATTTTTAATATATTTTATTATATTCTTAAACATTAAAAACGATATTCTGAAAATCAAGTTTTTTTTATATATTTGACGTTATTGAAAGGAGTGAGCGATACGGGATCGAAAACAGAGAGGATACCGTAGTAACAAAAAACGCGCTAAGAATATCAGAAATGAATACTCTAAGGAGACGACGAAGACTCTGAAGATTCTTATATCTGGCAAGAGTCTACTAGATAGAATAAGAAACACCAAGATTAGAGGAATGTACGATATTGAATATAGATAGGTGCGGAAGACAACGATGATGACAATGGTGTGCGCATGTGAAGAGAGTGGAACAATCCAGACTCCCTCACATCGCACTGCACGGCCAACCCCAATGCAGACCACCAAAGAGATGTATTCACATCTGGGAATCAACATCGCAGGAGGCATCCTCATAAAAATAGGCCACAAGACCTTCACCAAGAGGAAGAAGAAAAGATTTTTAAAAAAAATACAAAGTGTCACTGCTGGTATGTGAAAGCGTGTTACACAAAGAAACTTTCATATCGGTTATAAAATGTGTCATTTTCTGACTTTGTTTTGTAGCATTCCGTTAGTAAAACTCTCATAAAATATCGATGAAAAGATTTCCTAAAAAGATAATATGGCTATAATTTCTATTTTATTTGAGCGTACAGAGTTACAAACGATATCAGGGATAACGTGAAAATCTGCGGATGTTTAAAGGTAGTAGCACGTCATTAAGGGAAGATAATAGCCTTTTAAGGCGTGATTATTTTGCCCCAAATGGTCGACTTTATTAATTGTGCGAGGGGAAAATGGGGCGAGATGATACCGCATATACCTGACCGGGCAAAAATTCACGCAACCCTTTTGTCATAGCTAACTGTATAAGGGATGAAGGCACAAAAACCATCGCTTATCAATCATAATTAAATCGCCGGGTCTAATTCACGATTTAAAAAAATATCAACAGTAATATAACAGTACAAAATGAAAAAGGTAGCCAACCCGCATTTCCATATGTATTGTGACGTGTTTTAAAAACAAAATTACTAACTATTTTATACCTCGAATATTCGGGCTTTTATTATTTGGATTTTCAATCATCCAGATTTATCAAAATTAAAAATTAAAAAATTAATATACTGATTAGTCTGACTTACAACGTACATGCTTATAAACTTATTCATAAATATATCGTAGTCATACAGGAGAAATGGACCAAGTGCATTTTTTACAAAAACGTGATCATTGACTATTTGATCTTACTAGCTTAATATTGCCCAGAAAAAATTCCCAAAGGATTTTAAACATGGAAGTATAATATACATTAGAAGTATAAATAATGACTAACTGCATTGATGTTTATTTTCTTGCCAAGTAAAAGTGACTTAAATGTCCCTCCTGAACATTTAACGTTTTGTCGATTGGTCACTTTCTCCTGTACGACTACGATATGTAGGTATCATCTATCCATGTTTAAAAAATTGTCACGCTATCTTTTTATCTGATAAACAAGAAAGGTAGGCGCAGATAGGTACCTATAAACTTACTAACGAATATATTTAGGTACTTATGTAAAAAAAATGTTATAATATCTATCTGATATACAACTTAAGAAGGTATGTAGGTACCTACAAACTTATTCATGAATATTTGTAGGTACTTATGTAAAAATAATGTTTTTATTTAAATTTATCTTATTTTCAACGTAGGTAGGTATATTAAAAACTTATTCATAAATATATGTTGGTACTTATGTCATAATATTTATTAATCTGTAAACCTACAAACTTTCTTATGAAAATATTTAGGTACTTATGTAAAATTGGCATGGTAACTGTCTGATTGCCATTTTTCTTTATAAAAATCATATTTTTACTATAAAACCGTAGGTGTGACTTATTAACTTAGTCATGCACAAAATAAATACGGGAAGATATTTTCAAAAGGCGCAAAAGAAGAATACTTTTCGTGTGTGAAGTTCCCTCTTTGAATATACGAGCGGGTGGAGTTTTAAATTACATACATTTTAATTATCTACACATGCATCTGGCGAGTTATTCACGATTTTTTATAAACTTTTTTACATTTTAAAAATTAACGACATTAACCTTTCCCTACCGGTGGTAAGGGTCGAAACAATCGGCGGGTGTGTATGAGGAGATGCATAAACCTGGAAGAGGCGAGAAATGTTTGCAAAGACAGAGTGGTGTGGCGTTCTATTCTCTCTGCCTACCCCTGCGGGGAAGTGGCATGATGGTCAGTTAGTTAATAATATGGTGTACAAAATACATGAAACTGTATCATGCAAAAAAAAAATTGTACCGTGAGGAAAAGGTTAAACTCGATATTTATCTTTAGGGAAGGTTTTTCAGTTATGCCGTAGTTTATGATAGCAGCATTCAGAGTTTATCAGGACAGATAACGCAAAGTGTCCGCAAAAAAGCACTTGAACGAGGGATGTAAAGGTGTCCGCGCCAAGATAAAACAAAGTTTCCTTTGAACTTTGTATAAGAGATCCCAGGAGAGTGTTTATTAACCACGATACCTTCAACTAAGGCACACAACTTTTTAAAAACTTTCTTATAAGCATTTCATTTGCATAATTTATGACAAAACATTGATAGGGGAAAGTTAGGTTATTACGAAGAAAGGTTATATTATTTATCCGCCTCCGTAGTGTAGTAGTTGGCTAGTATGCTGTAGGTCCCGGGTTCGATTCGTAGCGGGATCAAAATAAATATAAGTGTTTCATCACTAGAATATTTATTTGATTTGACCCAGGACTCATACTTGAAGCGCAGGACGAATCATATTGCCTTTATGTAATAAACGATTAATTTAAAACTGCATTGATGCGAAACAGTGCCCTTTGCACTATTTGGATCAGATAAAGGTAAGAAAAAGGGGTAATAAGTAGTGTGGTTCTCAATAACGGGTAGAATGGTGAATATTACACGTGTGTAAATTGGCAGGTGCAGTGGCGTACTTGGGTAGACGCTCGACTGCGAAATCGACGTCGCGGGATCGATTCTCGCCAATTGTAAAATAAATTCATGAAAGATTTATTTTCAATTGGTTTTGGTATTTGTGATGCATTTTTCACATTTACCTACCCTATCCTTAATATTCTACCTGCAGACAAGCCTCAAAATGTATAGCCTTTGCGGGTTCTTCCTTTAAAAAAAAAAACTTAAACCAGTCTATGAAAAGTCGTTAGCCCTTTTAATACCTAGACATCCATATCTTATTCATCCATGTTGAGTTGTCAAGACTTTTTCTTTTGAATATATACCACTATTTTTTGTTACAGTACACTGCCGACAATTCCAGTCACCGGCCGCCTTTGATTTCTACCCACACACAGCTAAACAATTTAAATTGTAAGCATTAAACTTTACATATTCCTCGGCGCTTTGTTATCTATTTTCTCTTAAACAAAGAGCGACGTAAAGTTAAAAAGATTCCTTTGGCAGCTTCTCGCGAACAGCTGTGCTAAAGTTGTGCCTTGTAGTGAAGTGCACATCCGCTGCTACAAGTAAAAACAACTCAAACGTGCTAAGGCCAAACTTTACTGCTCTTCCTACGAAACAAGTTTGCTTTAGAAAGGTCCTCACAACTGGCGTTCATATCAGATCTACTGAACTTGAACATGTATTTTACTTTCATAACCCTTCAAGCGACTCTAAGCTGTCCGACTTTGCTAGTAACACGGATAATCTAACAAATATGTATATAGGTACCGTAGAACGGGGCTACTTGAACTTTGATGTGTTACTTAAGCCCAGTACAAAAAATATGTATTTGGTCTACAATAATGAACGTATAAGTGTCACCTGTCAGGGAAACAATAAATCATGTCGATACGTTCATTATTGTAGACCAAATACAGATTTTTTTTTTGTACTGGGCTCAAGTAACACATCAAAGTTCAAGTAGCTCTACGGTAACTAAAGCTTTGTCTAGATAAGGAAAAAGACCAAGGTAACAGATGTGGCTCAAAAAATCGCGGAACATAAGTGGAACTGGACAGGTCATGTGGATGTATGTCTGAGGATAGATGGACGAAGAAGGTGCTTGACTGGAGGCCTAGAACAGGACGCAGAAGCGTGGGTAGGCCACATACAAGACGGTCCGATGATATTTAGAAAGTGGTGGGAAAAAAATAATTTCTTTAATTATTTTTGTTACAATGCGGTAAAATATATCGTTACATTTTTTTAAATTTTGTTTGTCTTAGTAAATACCCCTTTTTTTCTTACAATCTATTTTGACACGTTTCGATGCATTCCGCATCATTTTCAAACATGGTATGTGAAGTCCCATGGACACAACTCTCAAATTTAAACCTAGCTTTACATACAGTGTTTGAAACCGATGCGCATCAAAAAAGTAGTACTTACTAAGTAACATTAAAATTAAAAATAAATATTAAACATTAAAGTACTTAATTAATTTCTTAACTTTCTTAACTTAATTAATTTCTTAACTTAAATCTTCAATTAGCAGTTACTTTATTCTGCCGGTAAGGGCTCGACATGTGCATATGTATAATTGCTATAAGGGAGGAGTACCGGAGTCATATTTTAAGGTTTCTGTGGACTTCGAGACCACCCTTAGTGCCAAGCGGGCCACTGAGTCGTGGCAACTCGCCAAACGGAGCCATGTGATTCTGGCAGCTTATGTATGAAAAGAAAACTTTAACTTAAGGGATGATTTATGAACCCTTCGGAGGAGTTATTTAAATTGCTCAGTATCAAAAAAGCAGCTATCTCGCGATATTTAAAAAAAAACAGTTAGAGAAAAATCATTTAAATAAAAAGGAGCATTGCATATATGCAAGTTCCAATAATGTTATATGGATGGATTTAAAAAAAAATGTTATTTTAGGGTCCTAAAAAAAGGGTGAACTAATTCTAAATGAATCTCTGCTATTGTTCAATTGGAGAAATCTATAAACTATACAATTTTTTAACTGATGGTAGTGCCATCAATAAATATTTTACATCTATCAAAATTCTAACTAATGAAAGGAACCAGTAACATTGCATTTATACGTGTTTTAAAAGCATTTTTAAATATGTGGTATGATCATACAAAACTTTCGTTATCACATTATCCTTTCACAGTTCGTTTTGTATGAAATACCGCTCTAAATTCTACTTTACGACTACCGGTTTCGGTAAAAACATTCTCTCGTCAGATCTACTATAGTCTATTTCTATTGTTATTTTGGGTATAGAATGGTTATTCCCAAGCCGATAGTTGTGAAATTAAAGTGTTAGTTTGTGTGCGGTATAACACAAGCGATGAATGAAAAGGAGAGTGTCATAAATATATGTTTTATATTACATTTTGAAAATTAATGCAATACAGATGTTTTTAAATGGGCAAAAAAATTAATTTACACACGTGTATAAAGTAACTCAGCCAATTAAAGATGCTTTGTCTCTAGTTGAAGCAGCTATAATAAAATTTGTGTATTATCTGGGGGGTGAATAATCCAGTGTCTGATAACATCTGAATAAACTTAATATAACTTTCAGTTGAGATACTTCTACAACTACTATTATCACGTTGTTTTTATGCAGGGATAGGCGGAGACCATAGAACGCCACACTTTTCTGTCCTAACATATACTCCTAGCTTCCTTGATATCAATACAGTTACTCATACATGTCTTTTGATTACGTAGACATTTGACACCGCCAGATTTTTTAGATAATTGATATTGCGTATTTAAAATATTCATTAAAAATTCCCTTGACTGTTCCTTGGAGTGCAAGAATGATCATCTTGCCTTCATATATGTAACAATCAAAATAAAACTGCTTCAATACGATGCAGTGCTCTATGCACCATTGGGTACGTATAAAAGTTAGAAGAAGAAGAACAAGAAGATAGTGTATTAAAAAAAAAACTACAATCTCACTTATCACACCGTTATCAAAAGATTAGCGCCCCATCCCTGTTTGCATTGTGTGAAATAAACTACCATCACGCTAGGTAGAAATTTTGGGTGCTAGAATGGGAAACGAACCGTATTGATTCACATGTCAAATTCGGCATTTCCGCAAGGGAGGAAGCCCTGTATCCTTCCGGCGTAGGCCGGAAACCAAATGGAAATCCATTTTCAACTTCTCTAGCCTTAGCGTAGGTACCTACCATACACGGCAGGAATATTGATATCCAACTATCAATAAAGGTGTCCGAGTATGTCGATCTATTTGACTTCTCCTTGGAATGCGATGTAACGTTTGTCTACGCCCGGGTTCCCTTAAAACATGGGTCGGCAAAGTGTGGCTCCGAAGCTACACTTTGGGAGTGATACCTTGTCTTTAAATAAGTAACGATCAAGATAACACTGCTTCAATACGATGCAGTGCCCTATGCACCATTGTGTGCGGATAAGGGTAAGAAACAAAAAGTGTTTTTATGGATAACTTACTCTCAAAAGATTTTTTATCAATGAATTAAATCCTTTTTGAGTGTAAAATCAAGTTTTTTTTAAGTTTGCTCGTAATTTAATAAAGGTCTAAAATTATAATAAAGGTGAACATACTAGAATTGCAAACAGATTTTTGAAAATGTATGAGATGCCTGAATGTATGAAGAATGAAAAGAGTTTGAAAGAAGTTAGAATAAATGTTTTGTTTATGGTACTGTAAGAAGATGATATATATATGTATATATATATATATATATATATATATATATATATATATATATATATATATATATATATATATATATATACATATATGTATATATATATATATATATATATACATATATGTATATATATATATATATATATATATATATATATATATATATATATATATATATATATATATATATATATATATATATATATATATATATATATATATATATATATAAATATAAATATATATATATATATATATATACATATATATATATATATATATATATATATATATATATATATATATATATATATATATATATATATATATATATATTTATATATATATATATATATATATATATATATATATATATATATATATATATATATATATATATATATATATATATATATATATATATATATACAGTATCTACTCAATGAATTAGGGCCACGCAGAATTTCACGCAATTTCTCAATTCAAACAGGAATAACTCAGAGAAAACCTTAAATAAAACAACATTGAATTTTATTTACACATGAACACTTTATTACGCTTAAATTATGCATATATTTTCATATAAATATAGTTAGTATTTAGTATTTCCACCTTTGGCAGAAATAACTGCCTCAATTCTTTTTGGCATACTTAAAATGCACTGTTTTATTATGTTTTTTATTTCTTCGTCTTCTGACCAATTTTTTTGAATATTTTTTTTTTGACAGTCTACTGTCGGATTTGGAAATGAGTAAACCTTATTTTTTAACATGCTCCATACGTTTTCTATAGGATTAAGGTCCGGAGAATTTCCAGGCCAGGGGAGCAAAGGCAGATTTTTGTTAGACAAAATTTTTATTATTGATTTAGCCCGGTGGCAAGGTGCCCCATCCTGCATGAAGGTGTATGGACCTTCTGTTGGGTCGAGTGTATGGTAGAAGGGCAATAAAATTCGTTCGAGGACCTGCTTATAGGAATTTTGGTTCATTGTTCCTTCCACGAAAAACAACGGCCCAAGTAAATTGTTAATAATACATGACCATATCATTGTTGCAGGGGGGTGTTTGATAACTTTTACCACACAGGCCTCATTGTAACGTTCCATTGGTGCTCTCCTGACGAATCGACGGCTCTCTGTCACGGCTTCTAACCGGCACTCATCACTAAAGATGACCTGAAAAATAATGAAAATTTAAGTTTAATTCAAATATATAAGTTTATTTACTAAAATGATATGTTGAAAATTCAATTTAAATAAATACCTTTTTCCAATCATCTACCGAGTAATTTCGATGTAGCCTGGCCCATTTTAATCGATCCGCTTTCATTCGTGGTGTCAATTTTGGTACTTTTACAGGGCGCCTGCATTTCAGATTTACTTCGTAAAGACGTCGCCTCAGTGTTGATACCGATATATTTATACCCTCTTCTTCCAATTTTATTTTTAATGTTTTAACTGATGCACTACGGTTTTTTAACGCACTTTGAACGATTTTTCGATCAGTCCTCGGTGTTGATTTTCTAATCCTACGACAGTTCTTTCGCCGATTGCTGGAGGCGGGTGACTGATTTTTTATTGATTTTGAAATTCTGTCCACTGTTTGATGAGAAACGTTTTCTTTTTTTGAAATTTCTCTATTAGATAGTATTCCTAATTTCAGTAGCACTATAACACTAGACTTTTTTTCCTCAGAAATGTCTTTACTTTTTCCCATTTTGTCTTTTTCAAAAAAAACACTTGTGTTTACAAAAAAAATTATACTTTATGAACTAAAATTAAAAATTAAGTTTTTTTCACAAGACACGATAACTATATAACCTCTCTGAACAAAACAATAACCAGAACTCAAGAAACTTCACTAATAAATAAGATAGGACTAATTTTTGAACTTTCAACTATCTGTCTACCTGTGCTAATTAGGGACCTTTCTCAGAAAAAGGGTTTTAAATTTTGTAAAGGCTTAAATAATCCAGGTATATTTTACATATTATTGAAGGTAATATACATGATATTAGATGTCAACAGAAAACTTAAAGTATTTATGTAAAATAAATATAATAATCCAAAAGATTTCAGAGTATTCAAAAAAATAATGGGTGGCCCTAATTCATTGAGTAGATACTGTATATATATATTAGTTATAATATAAGATAACTTAAGAAATAAAATAAAAATAAAAATTTAGCTCTTTGGCTAATAAGTTTGCCGACCACTGCCTTAAAACGTTCCTTTGTCGGAACATCACACTCCATTTGATACTTAACGCCTTTTTTCAACAAGATTGAAGGGGGAACAAACATGTTTGATTTATTTAATGTAAAAAAACCCTTTAACAATTCGATAATGATCCCAAAGGTTACGAGTGTGTGTTTGTGTGTTTGCTGGGTGTGTTTGTGATGATATAATTACACAAGACGTTCCTCACTTGATACGGCAGTGCCACATATTCGAAAGAGAAAGATATGAGCTTGAATTGGAATGTAAGAAAGATGGCTAAGTAGAATGGACGAAGCACTAAAGCATAAGAAAGAATTATCCGAAGTACTTTACTTTTTTACATTTTTTTAAAACAAATATGAGTAATGTTTATATACATAAAAAATCTTACCGAAATTTTTCGAACCGAAAAAACACCGATGCATGTGATTAACATGTTTTGAAGTTATTAAAGAAAACACTTGTTTTTTACCACTTGAGTTTATTTATGACAACTAGTTTCGGAAGCTAAGCTTCCATCTTCAGGTCTAAATGTAAACTGTTACATTTAGTTTACATATATATCTAAAGATGAAAGCTTAGCTTCCGAAACTAGTCATAAAAAACTCAAGTGGTAAAAAAACAAGTGTTTTCTTTAATAATTTCAACATGTCTTACCACAAAGTAAATGCCGAAACAATAAATAAAATGTGTTTTGAAGTTATATGTGTGAATAGTGCTATGGTATTGTGTAGTATTGTTAATATGCAAGTTATTGTCCTGACGAAGAGACGGGTACGTCACGAAACCTTAGACGAAAATCTCGGTTAGTGGTTATATACTAACATTGCTAACATTTTTGTTAAAAAAAAAATAATAAAATAAATTGTAATTCAGACAATTATACAGGTGAGAAAACGTAACATTTTTCTCGTTAAAAATATATCCATGTATTATGCAAATATAATTTCAAAGTTACCCTTTTACTCCCTTCCTCATACACACACTTTTTAATCTCTTAATGTTTTAATAGTTATTATTACTTAAATATGGAATTGTTTATTTGGCTTTATTTTTATTAATGTAACTATTTTTGTAAATGTAATGTTTTATTTATTACTGTTAATGTAACTAACTAACTAAACATCACGCCGCTTCCCCGCAGGGGTAGGCAGAGAGAATAGAGCGCCACACCACTCTGTCCTTGCAAACATTCTTCGCCTCTTCCACGTTTATGCATCTCCTCATACATACCCGCCGATTGTTACGACTCCTAACCTGACCACTTTCAAGTATTTGGCATAACTGATCGTGCCATGTTTTTCTCGGTCTTCCTCTGCTTCTTTTTCCGCTAACATTCGCCTCATAAATTTGTTTTACCGTTCTTTCCTCACTCATTCGTTGTCCAAACCATCTCAACACACCTTTCTTAATTTTATCGATAATGCTTATCTCAGCTTTGCATTCCTTCCTTATTTCACTATTCGTACATCTATCATACATCGTTTTGTCTCACATCCTTCTCAGAGATCGCATTTCGACTGCATTCAGTCTACTATCATCCTTCTTTCTTCTTTCTTCTTTCTTAGATACTGACTGAAGAAGAAGGACTGTTAATGTAACTATTTTATATTATATACTTTTTTAAATGTAAAGCTGTACAATTCCCGAACAAATAAAATAAAATGAAACGACATTGAATTTTAATTAATTCATCACAAATAAAATAATCTCGGTGAGTTACAAACAAAATATACAAACTTTTACAAACATTTTCGTTAAGAAAAATAAAGTAACAATGACAAAGTGGATGTTTTTAATATTAAATTTTTTAATAATATTATTTTTAATGTTTAATTTAGAAAAATAGGCTCAAAAATTATATTCCTTCTCCCAGGGTAGCATAATATCATACCCTAAATGTGTTAGGCCTTTACCTAAATAATAGTGATCAAGTTATTATACCTGCTAGGTTTTGTTATTTTTTGGGTATGCTTTCCGGGGGCCTATAAATTTCCCTTATCAAGACAGTTATCATGCGATCAAATTTCATTCCCCATTTTCACTTCGCAGGCTATATTTTTTTGTGACACCGTTCGCCTCTCCGAGTGTCTATTTGTTTGTTCATTATAATCTGTCAGCGAGGTACAAAAGAAGATTCATCTTGATTAATACCGTAAGAATTTAATGGAAGAGATACACATTTTACACCTAATGTAAGAGATCTCGGGAATGAGCGAGCTCTCAAATATACGGATTTTTCTTATTACTTTGTCAACATTATTATCTTGTGATTCTTCAAGTTTAAATAAACAAATAAAGTGTAAATGGTTTTCTTTCATTTTTACTGAAAAACATCTACCTTTAAAATAAAACATGAAAGTAATGAATAACATCTATGTGTAAATTTCATACATCCCTGCGTCTTTATGTATTATTGCGTACTTGTTATACTCATTGTATTTATTGTAACCCTAGACAGTTGGTAGAATTCTTCATGTATTATATATATATATATATATATATATATATATATATATATATATATATATATATATATATATATATATATATATATATATATATATATAATAAATATACGTGGTCATACAGGAGAAAGTGACCAATTGCATTTTTTACAATAACGTGATTATTGATTATTTGGTATCTTACTAGCTTAATTTTGCCCTGAAAAAATCCCAAAGCGAACTTAAACTTGGAAATATAATATTTTGACTTAAATGGCCCTCCTGAACATTTTATGTTTTGTTAGTCACTTTCTCGTGTACGCCCATGATATGTAAATAAAAGTAAAATTCCATCCAATAACCGTGTTTAATTTTGGATATATACTTAAAAATACTTTTTTTTCTTTTCTATTCATTGTTCACTTTTTGTAACAGAACTTAAAAATTCTACTTTACAACTACCAGTTTCAAAATATTCATTTCATCATCAGGTCAGCATAATATATCGTGCTTAGGTCTATCACCGGTTTCGAAATTACTCATTATTTTTGCGGCACCCTGTTAGTAGCTTTAAAAGAAAAGTTTTGATGATTTTAATTGTACTATTCGAATTTAACTTCCCTTCAAATTCCGAGTCCAAGGTTGATGAAGATTTTTAATGAATAAACATGACGTTGGCAACTGCTCCTTATCAACGCCCTTCTCCATCACCCCTACCCCTACCCTCGATCTCTGCCTTCCCTCAAAAGGGTTGGCTGTTCACGCAGCCATTATTTATTATGTAAAGAAGTGTTATTACTGAAGATGACGTGCGAAAACAATTCTCGTGTAAAGAAAGATGAGAGACAAAAAAATGGAAAATCATTTTTTTTTTAATTCTTCTTCAAACCCTTATCCTCACCCCAATGGTGCGACGGGCACTGCATCATATAAACGCAGTATAATCTTTATCGTTAATACGCGAAGAAAATATGATCTGCTCCCCGCTTCAGGTACTGACTCCAGGGTAAATTTGGAATAAATACATATGAGTGAAAAAAATGAGCCTCCAGAACGGTGGCCAAGCGTGCTGACCATTACACTACGGAGGCG
The DNA here is from genome assembly GCF_059751285.1 of Brachycentrus maculatus. Lineage (NCBI taxonomy): Eukaryota > Metazoa > Arthropoda > Insecta > Trichoptera > Brachycentridae > Brachycentrus > Brachycentrus maculatus. Next base: position 953,715 of record NW_028280941.1, read on the forward strand.
GACAATTTTAAGAAAACACTGTTATATATTTTTTAACCTCTCATATAAAGATTTATGTTCGTACTGATTTTTTTGGTGTAACTGTGTTTTATACAATAAAATAACAACTCTATAGTTTTTTCCTCGTAAATTTTATTTGACTAGCGACCAAGTTTCGTCGTAACCGATATCATGAGACTGGGTTCAAACCAGTGAACATAATAAACTTGGGACATTAAACTGGCCTGTTGATGTCGGTTACGACAAAACTTGATCGTTGGTGAAATAAAATTTATGCGGAAAAAATAAAATGATTGTTATTTTATTACATCTTATATATATAGATTCATTTTATCTGTGTATTAAGTAGTTTTCAAGCTGAACTGGCTACAATAGTCCTTGTAGCAATCCTGTTTTGTGGAAGAAAAGCATGGAGTAGAAAAAGAGCAAAGAAATATAAATGTAGACCGAATCGAGTCCTTTCTATTTCCAATACAGATTAAAATAAAACATGTTTTTTATCTAGAAGAAATAAATATCCTTTTTATGATCTATAAACCTGAAATAGAATAACAATAATAAAACTCTTATCCGCACCCCAATGGTGCATAGGGCACTGCGTCATATAAACGCAGTGTTATCTTGATCGTTTACACATTAAGGAAAGGTGATCAGTCCTCCGCTACAGGTACCAGTCCAGGGTAATATTGAATAAATATGACAGTGAAAAAATCACTTATATTTATTTTACTCCCGTTGGGAATCGAACCCGGGACCTCCAGAATGGTAGCCGAGCGTGCTGACCATTACACTACGGAGGCGGACTAAACCTGAAATAACCCTGAAATAGTTATTTTAAACGTTAGTATTATTTTTCGATGATCCTGTATATTTGACTTTTTGCCTCCAAAAATGCATTATGTAAATATCGGTCATCATCGACAGCCGTTGGCGCCGACATGTTTCGCGGATAATCGGAACTCCCTGAGGACGTCCAACAGCTAAATGAACTAATTATACTATTCACTATACACTATACACTAATATTGTATCCGTAATGAATCTATCCGCAGCATACAATTGCGTATCTCTAGAGATGAACATTATACAGTATAAATTACATCAGCACCAAATAGATGTTCAAACATTTACATTGTATTATCGTACTGGTCCATTTTTGAAATATTCAACACGATGTTAACTAAGGGCCTCTGCTTAATAAAAAGCTCACCCAACTCGACCATAGATGTGCCGAAAACTCGCATATGAAAGAACGTGCAAATTATCTTATTTTTCATTAAAACTGGAATATTTTATTTATTGTTTCGGCATTCACTTTGTGGTAAGACATGATGAATTTTCAAAAGGAAAACACTTATTTTTTTACCACTTGAGTTTATTTTATGACGACTTGTTTCGGAAGCTACGCTTCCATCTTCAGGTCTAAATGTAAACATACATAGTTCACATTTAGACCTGAAGATGAAAGCATAGTTTACGAAACTAGTCGTCATACAATAAAGTCAAGTGGTAAAAAACAAATGTTTTTCATTAAATTTAAAACTGGAAGGTTAACAAAACGAATTATTTGAATGTTTATACAATACAATATATGACGTTGTGACTACATTCGATTATTAATAATTAAACCATTTCATTCATTTCAGTAAATTATGTAAACACTGTGATACGAGCCATGTACATACGTTTCGTATGTTTAATATTGAAAAAAAAACATTTTCAGAGGCGAATGTTATTTAAATTGTTTCAGCAAACATACAATGTTTCAGGGCGGTACAGCTGAAATTTTATGATTCACATTGTTACTGCCTTTGTCATTCAATACAATGACTGTGGTGCAGCGTAAACGAGAACTGTTTAAATTTCGGCATATTATACGATGTTTATTTGCGAATATACAGACTACATGTAGCCCATGTAGTTACTGAACACACATCAAACATATAATAACGAATCTGTACTACTTTAATCAGTAAAAATACAAAAAACATTAGGAATTAATCCTAGCATTTGTGTACAAATATTTGAAGACGCTCAAAATATTGTTAATTAAATAATTGTTCAAGTAATGTATATTTGCAGGATTTCTCTCGTATACAATTTAAAAATTATTAGAAAAGAATTTCACTGACTAACTAACCATTACGCCGTTTCTCAGCAGGGTTAAGCAGAGAGAATAAGACACCACACCAATCTGTCTTTGCGCACAATCTTTGCCTTTTTCACATTCATACATCTTCTCATACATACTTACCGATTATTTCAATTGTTCATGCCAGGTTTTCCTCGATCTACCTCTACTCCTTTTTCCAACTACATTCGCCTCGTAAACTTGTTTTACCGTCCATTCCTCACTCATTCGTTTCACGTGTTAAAATCATCCCAACACGTCTTTTTTAAAATTTTATCGATATTCTTTATCTCAGCTTTGCATTCGAACATCTATCAAACAACAATTTTCCGCACATTCGTCTAAGGGATCATATATCAACTGCATTCAGCCTACTTTCATCCTTCTTTTATGCTTCACTTCCATACATTAGGGTTGGAACTAAGATTCCGTATTCCTGGTGTTCGTTTCAAACAAAAGAAAATCTGAATAATAGGAATATAATGAATGACATTTACACAGAGGGATGCGAAAATAGGTGTCGCTTTTCACCCTCATGTCTAGTAGAAAGAGCTCTATTTAAACACTGCACCCTGTACTATGTGTGCAATATATTTTCCCATGAAAATGTTTTATGGTAGGTCTGTCGTAATGTAATATATTAGTTTCCATGTCACTTCTTGGCTTGTTCATCCAGTCGCCATACATCATGCATGTGGGAAATATAAACCGGAAAATATTCCCTCTAGTCTACACAGCACTCAACCACGCGGGCTACATCGATGCGATGTTATAAATAATTTAGGAAATTTGATAAATTTTACATTCAGATAAAAATTTCCAAAAAAGTTTCTACCGAAAATTATTATTTATTACTTAATCTTATTTGGTTGGCTACTAGGGTTAACTGTTTTTCTTTTTTTAGACAGACAAAAACAAAAAATGTGACTTGGAAACTGAAAATAGTACGAAATTTTAAAAATAATTTTGATGTTAATCGTGTACAACCATGATACACGATTTACACACAACGAAGGTTTGATAGTCACAAGAATTAATAATAAATATGGGAGTCGAACACTGCAATATATCGTTCCGAACATTTTTAATTTGTTACCGACGGATGTTAGAGGTCAAAATAAAATATGGAACAAAGGAAAGTAAAGGATTGGGATCAAGAGTTAATTTTATGAAAATTGTAGAATGTTTATATTCTAAATTTTTCTCTCTTTTTTGTGTGTATATTAGGTTAATAAAAAAAAATAAAACCCTTATCCGCACCCCAATGGTGCATAGGGCACTGTGTCATATAAACGCAGTGTTATCTTGATCGTTTACACATGAAGGAAGAGTGATCAGCCCTCCGTTTCAGGTACCAGTCCATGGTAATATTGAATAAATATTACAGTGAAAAAATCACTTATATTTATTTTACCCCCCTTGGGAATCGAACCCGGGACCTCCAGAACGGTAGCCGAGCGTGCTGACCATTACACTACGGAGGCGGAATGAATATAAGGTTAAAATTACTTTAAAATTACTTTTTTGCATTACTGATATTAGGTTAAAATCATAAAAAAACAATAAAAAAATTATTAAAAAAGAACTCCACCGACATGACACACAATGTGGCTTGGTGGGTCTCTGCAAAAAATGTTCTCAACATGTAAAAATTGTGATTTAAATAAATGTATACAAATAGAAAATATTTTTTAAAAAAATAATTACATACGTCTTTGAAACATTACGTCATATCTTAAAGAGAAAAGAATTATACTTTTACTCAATGGTGATATAAGGAAAGAATACAACGCTGAAATCAGCATCATAGATAAAATTAAAAAAGGAGTGTTGAGATGGTGTGGGTATGTTAATCGAATATGAGTTAAGAAAAATCAGTCAAATAAATTTATGAGGCGAATTAAGTTTGTAATAGACGCAGAGGAAGAGTGAGGTAAATTTGGCATGGTCAAGAATTCCTAATACATACTTGAACTTGATCAGTTCGGGTGGAGAAAAATCGGTAAGTACGTTTGAAGAGATGCCTGAATGTGCAAGAGGCGAATATTGTTGTACAGACAGATGTGGCGTTCTATTCTCTATGTCTCCTCATCCGGAGAAGAGACTGTAGTTAGTTTTTTTTGACAAATTATACATACTTTTTATGTACATACAAGTTTTCAGGTTTCAGGACCATGTCCGGTATCTTGGTGTTCAACTGGACAGATCTCAGTCGTTCCTCACGCACGTCAAGACCGCCTCGGTAAAGGCTAAAAATTTGTTTTTCCATTTGCGTCGCCTAAGTTGTGTTGAATGGGGTATTCGTTCTCCAGCCCTGCGGATACTATATCGTGGATCCTATGTGGCTCAGGTTACGTATGCGGCTCAGGTATGGGTACATCGTTTGGATATCGGGGTGGCTAGACTGGCACTGCTTCGTGGACAGAGGGTTCCCTTGCTGGCACTGACAAGGGCATATCGGACTGTGGCGTCTGAGACCCTTCCTGTGCTCGCAGGAGTTCTCCCGATAGACTTGGAGACCAGAGAGGCAGTAGCAAAACGGTCTATGAGGAAAGGAGAGAGTTTGGAATACTTCGGTATCGTGCTGCGCCCTTCCGAGACAGGATTTAGCGAGTTATGTAACGTCATGCGAGGCTTAACTCTCAATCAATGGCAGAATAGATGGGATATGGCACGAACAGGGAGATGGACGTGGTCTTTTTTACCTTCCATCAGACACAGGATGTGTAGCGAGTTTTTGGTTTTTGGTTTTTGATCATCATACTGCACAAATGGTCTCTGGTCACGGGGAGTTTAGAGACAAGCTTTATAAGCTTGGACTTTCCTCTGTTTCGGGCTGTGCTTGCGGCGATGAACATCAATCGGCCGAACACATCCTGTGGCATTGTGTGCTATTGGATGACGCCAGAGATGAGATGCTGAATGGTCTGACAGGGGTCATGCGACCAGCGTGGAATGTGGATCTGATGGCCAACAGTACGAATTTTGCACTCTTCCGTCGGTTTGTCCGGACTTGGGTATCTCGTTGGGAACTCCTCAGATGCGCGGACGCCTAGGTGAGATTGATTTGGTGGGACAGGCTGCTGTTCCTGTGGGATGCTGATACGGCCAGGGCTGTGCTTCCTTCCGAGCGGAACGCACACGTTCTTTTGTGTTTTGTCCTCCCCTTACGGGGGTGGTATTTGGATCCTCTGCCTTTGTTAACCTAGGAAGTCCTTCTTTATTAATAGTTTTTTTTTCTTCTCTTAATGTATATAACGGTGTTTTTTTTTGTTGTTTTTAAATACATATTAGTTACTAGTTCTCTATTACTTTAGTCTTTAAGTCATTGTTTGTGTTCGTCTTAAATTGTATTCTGTTTTTTTTTTATTTTTGGAAACATTGTTATTTTTTTTGCTGAGTTCTTATTGTTTTTATTTTATTAAAATTAAAAGAGGTAATGAGGGGATCCCGAGGGGTGGGGATGAAGTGTCGGCCTCTGTCCGTACATCCTCCTCCCCCCTCATTAATTGAATAGAGCAATATTTATTTCTTCAGAAATATTTTGAAGATTTTCCTCTATGTGCAGCTGACAGAGAGTCCCTCAGGACTCTATAACTGCTGCGGGTGGATGGTGGGCTCAGATTCCAAAAAATAAAGTTTATAAATGAATACCGTGATTTGACGAAAAGTAAAATGTAATTAAAAATAGTTTTAAAAAAAAAAGTTATTTTTTGACATCTCATCAAAGATGGGTAGAATTGGTGAATGTTACTCATGTGTAAAGTGATAACTTAAACCAGCCTTTGACGGTCGTCAGCCTCGTAAATGCCCAGACTTCCATATTCTTCTTCATCTTTGATGAGATGTCAAAAAATAATATGAAAATAACCGTAATTGGAGATAATCCAGATTTTGTAAACAAATATTTGGACACACTCAAAATGTTGTGAATAAATTATCTGGTTAAATTATAAGCTTAAATAATTAAAATGAAAATAGTGTTTTCGGGTGTTTCTCAGGTGTGTGATTATAATCCAGGATTCGGACCTCACATACTAATAAAAGAGTTTCTGCTCAATAAAAAGCTTCTTTTCATCTCACCAATAGATGTCTCTAGTTAAATTCTAGTGATTCAAGAATAATGTTTCAAAATTGGTTCATTTATATAGAACTTCCACGAATTTGAGTAGTGTGGTTGTCAATAATGGGTAGAATTGGTGAATGTTACACGTGTGTAAAGTGATCACTTAAACCAGCCTTTGACGGTCGTCAGCCCCGTAAATGCCCAGACTTCCATATTCTTCTTTATTTTTGATGAGATGTCAAAAAAATAATATGAAAATAACTCCTGCAATTCGAGATAATCCATATTTTGTGAACAAGTATTTGGACACACTCAAAATGTTATATAAACTATTTTATGAAAATAACGATACCAGTTTTTAATTTTTTCATTTTACAATATACGATATTCTGCGTATAATTTTATTAAATGGCCATCCTTTTACTTAGAGTAAGAGTAAGATAATAGTTCGGGTAAGTCTAGTCGCGGTCGAGGCTCCTTAGCATCACACGCACGCAAAGTGTGTACGCACCCCTCGGAATATTTCATTAGCGTTATTCCCCCAGGACCGGGACTTAAAGTGTTAAACGCCACGGCAAGTTCTAGAAACATCTTAGATAAATCCTCTCAGAACCTGGGAAGTGAGTAGTATTGTTAGCAAAAGATTATGTTCAAAACCTATGGTTCGAGACCACTTAGGATGACTTATTTGAAATCTAACATTATAGATTGATGAGGCAATATGGTATTTAAGGAAGAAATGTGACGAGACGTTATCACAAGATTAAAAAAATATATATTATTAACATATACATTTATTTCAAACACAATTTTTAACATATTTAAAAATATATATTTTGCAGAGGCCATAATAGGCAAGGAATACTTTCTTAGGGAACGTATAAATATTATTATTTAAAAAAAAAAACATTGTAGATAACAAACACTTCCTACTAAAAAAATCGAAAAAATCTTCCTACTAAGTAATACTTGAGTAGAGATACTGCCATCCTCAAAGTACTGTTAATTTTTAATTTGAGTTTTACTTAATAAATACCACTATTTATTATAACCTACCATATGTCACTTTTACACATACGGTGTTTAAAATAGTGGTGTTAACTGAGAAAAAATTAAATTCAAAATGGATGGATAGTGACTGTTGAATCAATCAATGAAATAATCGTGATTTTATTTATTTATTCATTTTAAAAAAAAACAGCAGCCAATAAAAAAGAAAAATGAAATATTCACAACAAATTTTGAAAATAGGTACAGCGAGAATATTTTTTTGTAGTTGATTACGCCTTTAATTACCTTTTTCTGTTTTTTTTTTCAATGGAATTACACAAAGTGAACCATGAATGAGAAGGAGAGTGTTATATTACCATACCACATAGTTAACAATGCGTTTAATTTACAAACCATGTCTTTTTCTGCACTATACTTACTAGAACACAAATATTATATTTAGCACTAACTAACCATCACACCGCTTCCCCGCAGGGGTAGGCAGAGAGAATCGAACGCCACACCACTCTGTCTTTGAAAACATTCTTCGCCTCTTCTACATTCATGCATCTCCTCAAACATACTCGACGATTATTACGAATCCTATGCCGGCCGCTTTCAAGTATTTGACATACCTGATTGTGCCAAGTTTTCCTCGGTCTTCCTCTGCTTCTTTTCCCAACTACATACGCTTCATAAATTTTTAACCGTTGTTTCCTCACTCATACGTTCCACATGTCCAAACCATCTTAACACACCTTTCTTAATTTAATATTTAGCAATAGCATTTAATATTTAGCACTCACGGTATATATATATAGTAATTATTATTAATATCTCGTATCTAGTACCTAACTTTATATATAGTAATTACCATAAATTAAACTGTTTTTAGAAATGTTTACACAAAATATACGTGCATATATATACACATATGTATATGCGAGTGGTACGCTTTTTAATAACTTTAAAAGCTCTCACTACTCAAAACGCAACGTTTATCTTCGTATAGGAATTATCAGCACTCCAATTCCCTTTAGTGATGGGAATTGTAAACAGGGACGAACAGATACATTTTACAGTAATTACATTGGAACATTGTATAAATTACGCTATTTGGCTAAGTTGTCAGACATTTTTCAAACTACAGAAGTATCATTTTTACGTAAAATACTATTAATCGACTACTTATTAATAAGTACATAGGTAAAAATGTTTTGCTCTGGGAAGGGCTGTAGTGCCAATTGCTGTGAATAATTTGTAAGCCTAATACATTCTAGACGCATGGGAATTGTGTTTTAGTATTCACCAATGCTATTATCATTTCTTTGTTCTCAGAAAAAGACATATTCTAGATATTATCAATATGATAAAGTATTCGATCCATTAAATAGTAAACAGTGGTGGCCAAATGTATTAGGCACCCCCTACAGAATGTCTTTGAATATGAATTCTTGCAATCTTTTTGGATTGTATCGTATTTTGATGAATTTTACCCACTACTTATTACCAGCTATCCCAACCTACAACAGTTAGGGGTGTGGTTTATTTAAAAACACTCTATTTACTAATTTCAAGGGTCAGTTTTATATGTGAAACATTGCTCTCCAGTTATTATAATCGGGGAAAAAGTGCATTTTTTGTACTTTTAAACCTTCTAAAATGACAAAAAAGTGATTTGAGTGAAACTGAGCGGTCTCAAATAATTTTATTGAATTCAGAAGGGTTGACCCGGGTAAAAATAGATTAAAAAAATCAATGCTCCCAGTGTGTGGTCCAAATATTTTTTTAATATTTTTTTAATCTGGTCAAACTGCCCAAAACTGTGAGAAAATGGATCACTTCAAGTCGCTAAGACTGAATTTCAGTTAGTGAATCATTAAAGAATCGTCTTAGTATGTCTTTAAAGCTATCTGCTGAACTGGAAAGTGAATACACACATATTTATTTCTGTGTGTGTATGTGTGTGTGTAAAGAAACATATAAAGACTATAACATGAAGGAGCATAACAAATTTTTCATGTTTTCGTAGATCAATGTATAGAAAAATATGTACCATCAATTATGATTCAGAGGTGACGCGTAAAACGCATAATTTATTCACACTGGCCCTTGAAATGGAATGAAAATTTACGAACTGCATAAAACCTCATGAAACACTTCAGTTTTTTAACTGAGCGTCAGATTTCCAGTGTTACCAATCCCATTTAGCGAAGGAAAAAAGCGCGAATATCATTATTTATGGCGCCGAATTAAACGTCAATTAACGCTGTCAACGCCATCTCGTGACAGCTGTCCGAATCACTAAACTGCCGTAGAGATGTGCTCGCAAAAACGCGGGCGACGTCGGATCGATTTGATGGCCCTCGGATCGACATATTGTATTCGGCCCTTCGCCCCCCACTCCTGACTCTACTAGGGGTTGGAGTGAGGGGCCCTTTTACTACATAGGGTGAACGACTCTGACGTCAAGTTTTAAAATACTGAGGGGCGTCGTGGAAAAGGTAAACAAATTGTTCGAAACAAAGCATTCGATGCTTACACTCAAAACGTGAGGAGCGCCTTATTGAATCGAATTACAAATTTATCGATAAACTTACCCTCGCTCAGAGTAATTTGATACAATAAATATTCAAATACTAATTTTAATTATAAATTCAGTTTAATAAATAATTTTTTTCTGCCTCCGAAGTGTAATGGTTAGCACACTAGGCTACCGTTCTGGAGGTCCCGGGTTCGATTCCCAGGGGGGGTCAAATAAATATAAGTGATTTTTTCACTGTTATATTTATTCAATATTACCCTGGACTGGTATCTGAAGCGGAGGGTTGATCACCTTTTCTTCATACGTAAACGATCAAGATTACACTGCGTTTATATGACGCAGTGCCCTTAGCACCATTGGGGTGTGGATATGCATCTTGATTCATTCTCTACAATATTTGTTTTAGAATATTTCCATACCATAGATAAAATACGGTATTTTATTTTATTTAAGTACGTTGCAAAAAAAAACAAGTGTCTGTAAGTCTACGGTGCTTTGCGCAGTGCGACCAAAAATATTTTTGACAACCCATATTGTATCATTGTTATTACTTTAGACACGTCATCAAATGATGACGTCAGCGATAAAATCAGAACAAAAGGAGCTATCGAAAGTTGTAAAAAAGCACTTAGGTGTATTTTTATTTTGGAGGACAGCGTTTTTTTAGAAACGTGCTATAACGATTTCTGTCAAAGGAATGGTTTAAGGGGGAAAACCACTGTGGATTTTAAAAAACTATCAGGCCCAATTTAAGAATTCCTCTTATTCACAACATTTTTAATGTGTGTCCAAATACTTGTTGACAATTTATTGGTATTGAACTTTAGAGAAATATCGTGAGTGTACCACGTCAACCATTTATATTTTTATTTAAAATATATGTTTTAAGATCATTGAACACAAAATAGAAGGTCGATGAAATGCGGACAGAAGACAGATCTCCTGGCTCCGGAATATACGAGATTGGATGGGGATCAGGACCGTCGAGTCGCTGTTTAGAGCTGCCCAAGACAAGAAAAATAACTCTCAAGCGATAGTCGCCGTCAGGGACCTGACTAGATGTCTCTTTGACAAAAACTTTTTATTTTCTGGACGTCACAGTGGTTTCGACCCTTAAGAAAGTTGATCCCAATTGATAACGTATGAAGATTAAAAACAACAAGAGCACTTCATCTGTCTCCATGGGCACGTGGATAATAAGGGTTGTTAGATCGATCGAGGCATTTCCACCCTACGACCCCTAGACGTCATGCTAAAACGTCACTTAATAGTGCGTGACGGATGAATATTCGAAATGGCATGACCGCAAACTGACATTCCGTGCATAAAATTTGGATTTTTTTTAAAGTAGCCGAATGTTTTAACGTAGAATAATTCAGTATTCAATTCAATTCAGTATTTCAATGTTCGAATTTAGACTTATATATAAATGATGTGTGTGTGTATATATGTATATATGTATATATATATATATATATATATATATATATATATATATATATATATATATATATATATATATATATATATATATATATATATATATATATATATATATATATATATATATATATATATATATATATATATATATATATATATATATATATATATATATAAACAAACTCTATAAAAAAAACCCTATTCATAAATGGATAATAGAAATGGGTCTTTTACATAGTTTTATAAATTAAAAGTATTGTTAAATATGCCGTAGGTACGGGAAAATTCGGTAAGAGGACATTAATGTTATTTGTAGTTAATTCAATCATGACGAAATATTGTATATAAATAAATATTTTCATTAAATTTTACCAAAAAATATTTGTCTTGTAAACACGACATTCACCGGCGTGCGTAAAACATAAACTGACGCATGGAGCGCGATCACGCCTCTGGAATTTTCGATAGAACTTTCCTGAAGCGCGTTGGCGTTCTTCGGCGCTAAAAAGGACATGTAAATAAATACAAATATTACGGCACGTATAAATACAAATATTTTGTAAAATTTTACTCAAATGTATTTGTTTGAAATGTGTAATGAATTTATACAACTTTTGCTACCGCGAGAGCATTTTTCAATACTTCAATATTTAACTCGAATTCGGAATGCAATTTTGTTTTCATCCCAAGGGAGCTCAACAGCTATTGGCGTCCTTTGTTTTACGTCGATTCGCAATGGGTCGGAAAGGGACGCAAACGGGATTGAAGTAAAACAAATTGATAGACAATGCAGTGCACAGGGATGTTTTTGCAGATAAGCGGGAGATTCATAAAATATTTATTGGATTGTGCACTCCGCGGAGGAAGGCAAATATTGGAAGAGGGTAGGTGCTCCAATTCGGGAACAAATCGAAACGAAAAATGAATAAATTATTGAAAATGAATGAAAATTCCATGTTGAAAATCTTTACTCTGTATTTTGTCTGTATATGAATATTGTAACAAAAATATCATATAAATATAAAATATCTTTTAATTAAAATGTTACTTCGTTTTAAAATCTCTATAAATATTTTATTATAACTTAATTATAATGTCTACCGGTTTCGAAGCTAACCGCTTCTTTATCTAGACTGGTTAATACTAAAACACTATCTACTTAACAAAATTCAAAAATTTTGACGTATTTTGACGAATGCAAAAAAATAGAAATAAAAGTGGTGTGGACATGTGGAGCAAATGGATAACGAGGGAGTGACTAAGAAAGTATATTTGGCAAATATGAGCGGGAGAACAGAATGAGGATAGCCGAAAAAGACTTAGCACGATCAGATCAATCGGAACCTAAAATCTGGTGGTGTCAAAAGTCTGCGTAATCAGAGGGGATGTATGACTAGATGTATGGATGTGAAGGAGGCGAGGAGTATATGTCAGGACAGAACAGTGTGGCGTTCCATCTTTTCTGCCTATCCCCGTGGGGAAATGGCGTGATAGTAGTACTAGTGCTATTATTTATAAGCATATTTTTATAAGGGGTTACGTTAAACATAAAATAATTAACATTAAAAATATTAAAATAAAAATGCAAGTTTACGATTTAAGGATACTTTTTCCGAGTCATACTTCTTAGTTCGTTATAACAGATTTATTAAAACAAAACAACAATTTTAATAACCACTTTTTATTGGTTACACAAAGTTGTAATTTGTTTTAATCACTTTTTTAACAACAAAAAGTGGTTAAAAGAAATTTGTTTTATTTTTAAGTTCATAAAATGTGCCACAACGTATCTGCGAAAAACATTAAAGAAATGAAATTTCTTCTTTCTAAACTAAACTCTAATGAAAATTGAAGAATAAAATAGGCAAATTGATGATAAAAGTACACTTTTCACAGTATCACGGTGAAATCTTGTCACTTAGACGAATGTGTGGCAAAACGATATATGTATGATAGAAAGTAAATGATGCAAGGCTAACATAAGCATTATCGATACATATTATTAATATTGACTTAACATTCGAGAAACGTCATAACAGAGTTTATTTAAAAGATTTTTTTATATTCATAAATCTAGCGAAGGGCATTATTAGCAACTATCCTGCCTCCTCGTTTCGTTACATCGGCAATCGGCCATAATTCCGTTGAGCTGGGGTGAAATATTCAAGAAGCGCGTATAACGTACGCTCCGGCCGCATTTGGCGGAATACTAAAGCAGACTTTACATAATCCGTCTGGAACAAGGGCGCCTCTGTAGCGCGCGATATCCTGCACGACCTACACTACATTCAAAGCAGCTACAACGTAATCCCAACAACACTTTCAAATTAATTTATTCATGCTTTGAAGTGTTTTATTTTTAAGTTGTTTTATTTTTCTTTTAAAAAAATAAAACAACTTTGTTTTAACCACTTTTTATTGGTACACTTCTCCAACCGGTTTCGACAAGAACATTACCATCATCAGGGTTTATGTACTAATTCTAAAACATTAAAATAGGTACTCATACTTCGGTTTGCCCTTCCTTTACGATGCCAAAAACTTTCACGCACTCCGTGCACCATATGAAAAAAATACTTTGATGATGACAAGGTTCTTGTCGAAACCGGTTGGAGAAAGAGTACCAATAAAAAGTGGTTAAAACTGAGTTGTTTTATTTTATAAAGTTGATAAAATGTGCCACAAAAATTGTGCGAAAAACATTCAAGAAATGTTTTCTTTTCTTTCTAAAATAAACTTAAATGAAAATTGAATTGAATTGAGTAAAATAGGCAAATTGATGATGAAAGTACACTCTTCACAGTGTCACGGTGAAATCTTGTCACCTAGATGAATGTCCGTCAAGACGAAATATGTATGATAGAAAGTAAATGATGCAAGGCCGAAATAAGCATTATCGATACAATTAAGGTGTTTCGTTATAAATTTGACGTGGAATATGTGGAACGTTGATGTGGAACATAAGAAAGCGGTGAGAAGAATAAATCAAGTATATGAGACGAATGTAAGTGGAAATAGAAGCAAAGGAAGACCGAAGAAGACGTGATCAAATGCTTTAAATACTTGAAAACGTACGTGTTTTGATGTATTCAATATTTTATCATTATGAAATACGTCGAAACACGTGTCAAAACAGATTTTAATAAATGGCGGTATTTACCAAATAATATTGAACTAAAGGCGAGATTATCGATAGGCCGCGACTAAATTTTATTTAACCCAAGAAACATTAACCTTCATCAAATTTTAGTATTGCAAAAAATAAACAACCTTTTTGTATTGAAATAAAAAGGTTTCTTCCAAAATAAATAAATATAGTTTTGAAAAGAAAAAAAAATGTTTGAAAGTTAAAAAAAAAATTAAATACTTATATATATTCAAAATAAAAAATTATGCGTGAACGCACTTGTGGCTCCTCGCTCAGTCAGTCACTACTGAAATATATAATTGCGAATGCACCCATAGAAACTTTTTTATTTCGTTGAACAAAGAAACGTTTTGATTTGTAAAAAACGCCCTTATGTCTTTAACCTGGATGAAGGGATTCCTTTTTGAAAACATTGAAAAGTAGGACATGATTACTGTGAACAGCACATGGGGATTTTCTCACGGTGAATTGTTTCCCAACTCCATCTGCACGGTAGGAGTTTGACCGCGAACTAGCAGTAAAACTATTTATTTTCTATGGAATTAACTACCGGATAAACTTTAACATGTATTTAACAACCAGACATAAGTTTTTCAATTGACTAAGTACGACTAGATGGAAGTGGAAAGCCTGCGGTATTTACTTACCCTTTAAAGAAGATGCGTGTTTTTGTTTGTATTTTTATTGGATATTATAAAACATTTAATTTGGACTTCCGAGAAACAACTATCCCACACACATGCTCATACACAGACACATAAACACATAAACACACAGACACATTTGTCACATGCAGTGGAAGAGAGGAAAAGTGATGTATGGTAAAACCAAAATCATTATTATGTATGTTAATTGAAAAAAAAAACAATCACAAACCATAATACAAAGAAAAAAACTATAGTATCATTCATAAGAAAAAACAATAAAAAAGTGTAAGTCCCTCTCCAAGCACAAGAGCTTAGTCTTTTGTTTGGAGAGGAACAGCGTAACTTGTTTTTAGATATCGCTCACTCCTTTCAACAACGTCATATATCAAAAATCGTCAATTTTCAGTTGTGCATGTTTTTGGAATACCCAGAAAATATACTACATATATTCCAGCAAAAGCGGCATATTTTTAACTTAATATTTACCCACTACAGGGCAGAATGTGTTATTTTTGCATTTAAAAAAGGCATTGTTTAATATTTTTTATAAATATACTAAATATTTTTCAAATCGAGTAAAAACATCCAAGTTTTACCTAAAAAGATCTATTGCACAATTAAAAGTTCAATAGGTGGCTTGATATTTATTTATAATACATTTTATTATATTCTTTGACTTTAAGAACGATCTGCTGGAAAATCAAGTTTTTGGATATATGACGTTGTTGAAAGGAGTATATATGTTGAACGATATGTTAAAAATAGAAATTTCTAGAAAATTTATTGAATTGTATTTTTTGCCACTATATTAAATAGTAAAAATATTAAAATAAATATATTTTTATGCAAACTAGATTGTTAGAACAATTACTTTAATGAACAATATTGTCATTATTTAACCATTCATATACTGTTACTCATTAAAATTTATGTTATTTTTTCGTCTTTTCTTAAATACAAGTACTTTTTGCTAAAAAAATTCGAACAGCTGTATACAGTACAAACCTTGGCCTATACACTACAGTCTGTTCACTGTTATTTAACTCAGGTTTTTTTATTATATATTTGGCAATATAAATAATTTTAAAAATACTACAGGTGAAATAACTGTGAACATTTTTTAAAATGATTTATTAGGCAGTATAAATAATTTAAAAAAATAATAATAATAAAAACTAGAGGTAAAATAACTGTGAACATACTGTAGACTGTTTTTGGTTGTTCGGAAAACATTCCTTCGTATTCCAATGGATACTTATTCTGTTGAAATTTTTAAGTAAACAAATAATGAATGATCATTCACTCAATCCTATGGAAGTTTTACGTTATCGAAGTTACAAAATCGTTCAATACGAACTGAATCAAAATGGCTCAAATATTTTCTTTCATTTTCCAGTTCATTTATCGAATTAATTCGATTGATCGCAATGGAGATGAGAATCTACCGGGAGCACATAAACAGCGAGGAGGTTGAAATAAAGGACGAAGCTTGTAGACTAAATGATTAATACGGCATCGAGAGGCCCAACTTGTTTTCGTTCCGTAACTTTATTACGACAAAAGACCCCGGAAAATGTTGGATTTCCAATAAAACTTGAGTTTATCTCCGGTTTAGCGTCAACTTTACCGATGAAGTTAGATAGGGTTTCAGAACTCTAACTATCTTTGTGTACGTACAAAAGTACGTATGAAACAATATATTAAAAGGCGTAAAAGAAAACATCGACAATTCAGTAATTAGTCCACGAGGAATGCGCTTGTTTTTTTTTATTATTTTCTTTATTTGGCAGTCACCCAATAAGAGGAGATCTCTGCCAGTGTCAAGTCCTACTTTTATTTTCAAAACAAATAATAATTGCATTCTAAATTATTTACTTTTACACAAAATCTGGATTATCTCCAATTACAGGAGTTATTTTCATATTATTTTTTAACATCTCATCAAAGATGAAGAAGAATATGGAAGTCTGGGCGTTTACGGGGCTGACGACCGTCATAGCCTGGTTTAAGTGATCACTTTACACACGTGTAACATTCACCAATTCTACCCATTATTGACAACCACACTACTCAAATTCTTGGAAGTTCTATATATATGAACCAATTTAGAAACCTTGTTCTTCAATCACTAGAACTTCACTAGAGACATACTTATGGGTAGAATTGTCAATAATGGGTAGAATTGGATCACTTAAACCAGCCTATAACGGTCGTCAGCCCCGTAAATGCCCAGACTTTCATATTCTTCTTCATCTTTGATGAGATGTTAAAAAATAATATTTACTTGTATGTTAAAGTCACGGCATCAACCCCGAAAATTTACTGAATTAATAAATTTTATTTAGCCAAAATATAAATGAATGATTTTGGTTTTGATTATTTGTTTATTTGGTATTAACTTTGTGGAAGGTCATATAAAAAGACGCAGTTTTTTGCCACAAGGTGGGTGTTGATGCCTTTAAACGTGCAACACTCACTCGATTGTCTTAAATGACCATGTTTTAAAAAGGTGACATTTTAGGAAACATTTTTTGTGTTAATATTTATAATATATGTGTAAAAATTACTTTACAATAGTTTATTTATATTTAAATTTTATTTATTGAAATGTCTTTTGATTTGTTGAACTCCATTTTAATTTATGAATTAATTTTTAAATCAAACACAGATTTTTTGAGTCTACTAAATGTTTCGTATTTTATGTTTCAAACAAATGTTTGAAACATTCGTTTGAAAATGCCATAGCTAGGCGAAACAACTGTCACAATATTAATTTTGATGTTTTTTAAAAAATAAAATACAACTTAGTTGTCTCAAAAAACTGTGTTTTTTTTTAAATTAATACATATATTTAATTTGTCCCTGAAGTGCAGGAGTGATAACCTTGCCCTCATGTAAGTAACGGTCAAGGTAACACTGCGTCAATACGATACAGTGCCCTATGCACAATTGGGTTAGAAGAACATTTGGATTTAGATGGTTTTCTAATTCATTTCTAGTGTAAAAAGTTATTTTGACTTAAAAATGAGAAATTTGCTGTGTGATGCGAACTTATAACGATTTATAATTTCGTGAAAATCTGATAATATTGAAATATTTTCATTTTAAGAAAACATTAATTTTACAAATTCATTTTCAAGCTTCACTGCAAGTCTTTGTTGATAAATTACTTCTCGTAGAGTACAGAAACATCTTCCTTCTTCAATATTCTTTTCATTCCATTTCCCCATTTCCAACTGTAATAATTTCATGATATCAAGTATTATTTTCAGAGAATATTTTTCTGTTCAATTTTACCGTTCCTCGGTAAGAAAAATCTCTTTGTTATATAAAATATGAAATGATGTTTTATCGTGAAATATTGGTAAATAGGGAAATAATTTTGCATAGAGGTAGGGCAGATAATTTCGTACATTTTAAGTACTTTAAGTATGTACTTTAAGTATTTTAAGTTTTCTAGAGATGAAAAGATTGATAAAGATAAAGAAAGGGGAGTGGATACTTGGAACAGAAAAAATTGTGCACTAAAATCAGTTACCGTGAATAAAAACCTACGAACGAAGCATAGAGTTAGCAAAAAAAGGATGAAAGTAGACTGAATGCAGTTGAAATGTGATACCTCAGATGAATGTACGCCAAAACGATAGTTGATTGATGTTCCAATAGTGAAATAAAGAAGGAATGCAAGACTGAGATAAGCATTATCAATAAAACTAGGAAATTTTATTAATTGTTTCGGCATTAACTTTGTGGTAATACATGTTACAATGATTAAATATAACACTTGTTTTTGAGTTTTTGAGTTTTTTTCAGACGTGAATGAGTTTTTTTCAGACCTGAATGATGGAAGTATAGCTTCTGAAACTAGTATTCTTTAATAAAACTCAAGTGGTATAAAAACAAGTGTTTTATTTAATCATTAAAACTAGGAAAGGCGTGTTGAGATGGTTTGGACATGTGGAACAAATGAGTGAGGAGAGAACGGTAAAACAAATTTTTGAAGCGAATGTAGTTGGAAAAAGGAGCAGAGAAGACCGAGAAAAACTTGACATTATCAGGTTTATTAAATACTTGAAAGTGGTCAGGTCAGGAGTCGCAAGAATCGGCGGGTATGTATGAGGAGATGCATGAACATGGAAGAGGCGAAGAAAGTTTGCAAAGACAGAGTGGTGTGGCGTTCTATTCTCTTTGCCTACCCTTACGGAGTAGCGGCGTGATGGTTGGTTATTTAAGTTATGTTTTATTAAAAGAAAAATAAATATATAGAATCATATTAAACCATTTCAAATATCTTGTATTCATCTTGTAGTACATGCTTGCCAACTTTTCACTTTTAACGTTTTCAACTATTTTATGTTTTTCAGTTTGTAATTTTTTAAAATTTTATTTAGAAAAAAAAATAAAAAATTTAGTTTTCTGATAGTCAAGTATTTTTTGTATTTTATATTAATACTATTATTCTAGTTCTACTTATAATACCTATACCCTTATACCCTTTACTATGACCTTAATTATATTGTATACCCACACACCGGCCATGCCTTAATGGGATCTTTTTTTGAATTACATATTTTTATTTTATTCATATTTTTTGTATTTGAATTTATGACGTGTAATGCAAAAGAATTAAAAATAAAGAAAAGAAGAAAAAAAACATACACACCCACATTGTCAATATAACAACTATTCATTCGGACGTTCTCAATTAGAAAGAGAAATAATTCTGAGCGGAAATGTTTTCTTATATTCTCGAATAATGTAATTCTCTGCCAGCGGGTAGATACCAAAGCAATTATTTCGTGAAAGCATCCCTTCATAAGGAATACGGAAAGGGTAGCCCACAGTGTGCGGAAAATTCGAGAGAACTTATCTTTACATTATTACTGACACAAAATAAGAGATTTACTGGAATAAATCTCATTTATAATTAATTTCTTTGAATTTTGAACGTGAAAATAAAATCAAAATTTTATTTATAAGGCATTTTTGGTATTATTTATTGATTCGGCGTTTAATTTGTAGAACTGCATTTTAACATTCGTTTGAAAATGTCATAACTAGGCGAAACAATTGTCACAATATAATTTTTTTATGTGTTTTACTTAATAAAATACAACTTAGGTATTGCTAAAAAATATGTTTAATTTTAAGAATTTCAAAATTGGTATTATTCCTTGATTTAATAAAATTTTCTTGGTGAATACTACATTTCTCGAAATATATTGTGACACGTGTTTCCATGCATTCTGTATAATTTTCAAACACCGTATGATTTGATTTGAAGTGGTATTTTCTAAGTAAAATTTGATTTAAAAATAAATATGTATTACAAAAAAGTGACAGCTGAATCGATTGATGGTATTCTTTATTATATTTTTGAAGGTCTAAGCAGCACTTTGCTGTAGCTTAGACTGATGAAATGAAAAATAAAGATAAAAGATAGTACACATTTCTAATAAGTTAAATTTAATAATGCTTGTGGGTGCACAATAATACAGCAGCTATCAAGGATGCCATGAGCAATGATTAATTTTGTATGTATTAATGGTACGTTCAACAGATGGCGCAGCCATTGAGGTCTTTATATGTATATATATATATATATACATATATACACACTCGTTTATACATTTACATGTATATAAGTACAACATTACAAATAAGAAAAGACTTGATACAAATCGCCCACTCCTTTAACAACGTCATAAATCAAAAAACTTGATTTTTCAGGAGCACGTTTTTAAAGTTTAAACATATACCATAATGTATTAAAAATAAATATCAAGCCACTTATTGAACTTTTTACTGTGCAAATGGTATTTTTAGGTAAAACCTGAAGGTTTTTTCTCCATTTGAAAAATATTTATTTTATTAACAAAAATAATTAAACAAAACATTTTCTTCTAAATACAAAAATAACACTTTCTGCCCTGTAGCGGGTAAATATTAAGTTAAAAATATGCCTCTTTTGCTGGGATATAGTACATTTTCTGGGCATTCCGAAAACATGCACTGCTGTAAATTGACAATTTTTGATTTATGGGGTTCTTGAAAGGAGTGAGCGAAATGTGCAGTAAATGGAGTTGTCAACCAACGGTTCTAGATTCACTCATATATAATTTAAATTTAGATACATAAATAATTTTCTTTAGTAAAAAATATGAACAATTTTATCATACTAGTAATACTTAAATCTAATTATTATTACAATCAACTTCAAACCCCTTATCCGCAAACCCAATAGTGCATAGGGCACTGTATCGTATAAACGCAGTGTTATCTTGATCGTTAACTCATGAAAGAAAGGTGATCAGCCTTCCGCTTCAGGTACCAGTCCAGGGTAATATTGAATAAATATTAGAGTGAAAAAATCACTTATATTTATTTAACCCCCCCCCCTAGGAATCGAACCTGGGACCTCCAGGACGGTAGCCGAACGTGCTGACAATTGCATTACGGAGGAGGACAAAATTATTATAATACACTACAGAAAATCATTCAAATTATAACTATTATATATTAATGTAACAATGTAGTGTTACATTCATATGTAATTGTCATTAAAACACTATTACCCCCACCCCTATCCTTATGAAACCCAATAACATGTACACTGTTTCTTTTGTGTGTATATATATGTATATATATGTATATATATATATATATATATATATATATATATATATATATATATATATATATATATATATGTATATATATATATATATATATATATATATATATATATATATATATATATATATATATATATATATGTATATCTATATATATATACATATATATATATATATATATATATATATATATATATATATATATATATATATATATATATATATATATATATATATATATATATATATATATATATATATTTTTATATATATATATATATATATACATATATATATATATATATTTATATACATATATATATATATATATATATATATATATATATATATATATATATATATATATATATATATATATATATATATATATATATATATATATATATATATATATATATATATATATATATATATATATATATATATATATATATATATATATATATATATATATTTATATATATATATATATATATATATATATATATATATATTATATATATATATATATATATATATATATATATATATATATATATATATATATATATATATATATATATATATATATATATATATATATATATATATATATATATATATATATATATATATATGTATATAAATAAATATGTGTGTTAAGTCATAAATTAAACCCCGAAGAGGGCAACAGGTTGTTGCCGAAACTAGTTGGTTAATAAAAATTTGAGTGGATCAAAACACAAAGTCTTTTCATTTCTCAAAATAATATATCAATATTATCCACAAAGTTTATGCTTTCAATATTTAAAACATATGTAATTGTGTTTATCAAGCCTAACGCATTTTCTCATCATTACGACCGCACCTTTAGGTTTGACAAGGTACCTACCTATGTGTATATGATTGTATGATTTTGGAAACCAATTACAATAAGTCGTGTGTGCGGATGGGAGACGAGGGAACTTTTCATCCAGCGGAGATTATTACACGCATGGGAAAGTTAATTTGATTTCATCTTCGCTAAGTAGGAACGTCAAGAGAAAAAAGGATTAGAGATGGGACGTGAAATGCTAAATAATTTACAAAGGAAATTAATTCAACAATTCGGCAAGAGAGTTTAAAACGCTTTACGTAAAATGTCAAATACGTATTCATCTTTTAATAACTTTCATATTTTACATAATTTTTTGACATCCTAACAAAGATGAAAAATAATTTATTAAGCTTATTTTTTTTTACAACATTTTGAGTGTGTCCAAATAATTCTTCACAAAATCTGGATTATTTTTCAATTACAAGAGTTATTTTCATGTTATTTTTTGACATCTCATCAAAGATGACGGTCGTCAGCCCCGTAAATGCCCAGACTTCCATATTCTTCTTCATCTTTGATGAGATATCAAAAAATAATATTTTTTTATTGAAATTAAAATTTTGTTACAAAATACATATTTCAATACATGGTTGGTAAATATAAAAAATATTAAACATAACGTTTTTACATCTCTAATAAAGTAGATACATGTGCTTAGAGAGGGAATTCGACCAGTCAATTGGACCAGTTAATTTATTTACAAAAAATTTTAAGCGTGTCCAATTACCTTTTTTGCATATAAAAAGCATTGTTAACTTTGCGGCATGGTAATATAACACTCTCCTTATCATTCATCGTTCACTTTGTGTAATACCACTTTAAAAACACTAATTCGTGACTACCGGTTCCGGAATAATCATTCCATCATCACGCCATTAAAATTAAATTGTTACAGTCTGACAGTTATACAAAAATTAAAATTTTAAAGAGAGAAACAAGACATATGAATCTCTTGTTGGGTAAAATATCCAAAATTAAACAAGGTTTATTTGGTTGAATTCTACATTTATTTATGCATATGTTTATACGTGACGCGTTTCGTCTTCTTAGGACATTATCAAACACATAGAGTGTTTAATATATTATTAGATTAAAACCAATAATTTAGCTTTTCCACTTTATTTTTATTTGACCAGCAACCGGGTTTCGTCGTTACCGACATCATCAGACCAGTCTGATGATGTCGGTAACGACGAAACCCGGTCGCTGGTCAAATAAAAATAAAGTGGAAAAGCTAAAAATATTGGTTTTAATCTAATAATATATTAAAAATGCAATTCCATCACGAAGTGTCAGTAGATAATATAAATCTATTAAAAAACATAGTGTTTGATAATGTCCTAAGAAGACGAAACGCATCACGTATTAACATTTACATAAATAAATGTAGAATTCAACCAAATAAACCTTGTTTAATTTTGGATATATTACCCAACAATTCAATATGGAATTCTACCAACTGTCGGCAGTTACAATAATAAAAAAAAACAAATGAATCTCAATGGAAATATTTTTTTACATTTTTTATATTATTTTAACATTAAGTCCACGTTTATCCTATATTCCCATTTCGTAGATACGTATATAAGTGTGGAAATATAGATGTTTGAGTGGTTTTTCAACTTTAATTCGCAAAAAAAAATTGGTATAAAGTTTAAATAAAATAACTTACATTTTCCAGATTTTTCCACAGCAAGCTTAAGGCATCGATCGAAGAAGCCATACCATTTGAAATTAGTCCTGCAAAAAAGAACACATATTTAAACTAATTTTTATTTATTTTTTTAAATTTATATTTGAAGTTTCTTGAATGTTTCGGCAGATACTTTGTGGCACATTTTATAATATCTTTATAAAATTAATTGACCTGATGATGACAAGGTATTGTCGAAACCGGTAGGTTAAATTGTATTAATAAAAAAGTGGTGAAAACAAAGTTAATAAATTTTATAAAGATATTATATATGAAGCATTAACTTTGTGATTTTCCATTTTATAATTAAAATGTAACTTTGTTTTAAAATCACTATGAATATTTATTATAACTTAGTCATTATGTCTACCGGTTTCGAAGCTAACCGCTTCTTTTTTTTCAAGACTGATTAATACTAGGATTGTTTGTTGGTCCGTCAACCCTCGAACGACATTTTGAGGGGAGACCTGAATAAGGTAGAAACGTTTGAACCCTTCAAGGCGTCCTCCTCGCAGGTCCCTCTGAACATAGCCTAATTTAGTCCTTTTGTAGGGCCCCGGTGGCTGGACTCAGAGCTCAAAAGATAAATTTGAAATGAATAATTTGCGCGGATCTCTTAGTTTTCTGACATTTTGTCTCGGCTAATTCCAAACTATTGTAAGCCGGGAGCAAATTACTCGTTACGCTCAACTACTCCACGTGACTTAACAGTGAAGGATTATCCCTTTGTCGGCGAAAAATACCCTACATAGGTATGATGTATTATAAATAGAGTAAAGAGTTACTAGGCAAAAATCTATATTCGCAGTATTTTTACATAATGCAAACTATGCCATGTTCTCTCCGATTCCGCGGCTTCACATGTTAGCCAATGCTTTTGGAAGTATAGATTTATTTAATAAATTGTTATCCACCTTGAAGTCTGTACTTTCTCAGCATTTCTTCTCCATGTTAAAATGGATAAATTTAAACGTTTTTTTTCACTCTCTCTCGCTGATAGTGCGTGAAGGAGACATGTATTTACCAGTGCTTACTATTTGTTATTTTATTATTATTTTATGTTTAAGACTTTTTGTTTCTCTATTAGTGTATTCATTAGTCTATTTTTATATTAGATATCGTATATATGTACAATATTATGTTAAAAGAATTAGCCGTTCAGTAAACAAATAGATAAATTAATAAATAACACAGTACCATATGTACGTTCATTACAATATCTGATACACAGAAATATATATCAAACAAAATCTAACACATACCGCTTTATGTTAAAAGAACATTGATTACTTGAAATAAAGTTGTACACCTTTCTTCCATTATCCATAAAGTCATTAAAATTTTAAAATAAACATAAAAGTTCATTCTTAAATGGATAATGGAAGTGGGCTAATCTGAAGTAGAATCATGAATTATTCGACCACGTCGTTTTTGATTAATATTTATAACCAATGAATGATAGAAATGTGTGAGCAAGTTTGTGAGGAAAAAGGGTTTGGTTAATGGAAGTAGAGAAAGGCAGAGGAAAGCTTAGCATGATCAAGTATGTCAAGTACTTGGTGTTTTTTGTTACACACTAAAAGTGACCAGTTTTTATTTTAGATATTTTTGTAAAACTTCTAAAATGTTTTTTAACAACAAATATTATACTATTTTTAGACATCTCATTAAAGATGAAGAAGAATATGGAAGTCTGAGCATTTACGGGGCTGACGACCATCATAGGCTGGTTTACCGTTATTGGTAAATGTTACACGTGTGGTTTACACACGTGTAACATTCACCAATTCTACCCATTATTGACAACCACACTACTCAAATTCTTGGATGCTCCATATGTATTAACCAATTTTGAAATATTATTCATGAATCACTAGAATGTTGAAACATTATTCACACTAGAACATCTATTGGTGAGATGAAAAGAAGCTTTTTACTAAGCAGAAACTCTTTTATAAGTATATGAGGTCCGAATCCTGGATTAGAATCACACACATGGGAAACGCCAGATAGTATCATTTTCATTTTTATTTTTTAAGCTTATAATTTGACCAGATAATTTATTTACAACATTTTGAGTGTGTCCAAATACTTGATCACAAAATCTGTATTTGGACACACTCAAAATGTTGTTTACAAATATTATTTTTCCTGTATGAATTATTTGAACAAGCATGAATTTTGTAAAACACAAACCAATTTTCGACAAGTATATATGTACTTACATTGTATTTTTTTGTCAAGATATTTGCCAAAACCAGTGGGAAAAATAGAAAAACAACACACTTTATCGAAAGTGGTTAAAAACTGAATTTGTGTTTTATGTTTTTATAAAGCTTGCGTTACAAAGCATCACTAAAAAACACATTTTTACAAGCGGATATTATTTTTCCAGTACGTGAACAAGTATAAATTTTATAATACAAAAACAAACTCATTGTATTTTTGACAAGGTATTCATAGAAAACAGTTGGAAAAATACTAAAATAACACACTACGAGCATAATAAAAGTGTTAAAAAACGGAGTTCGCGTTTTAGATATTTTTATAAAGCTTGTAAAATGTGTCACAAAGCATCAGCAAAAAACACTTTTTACAGGCGAACATTATTTTTCTCGTATGTGAACAAGCGTGAATTTTGTAAAACACGTCAAAACGGTGTAAGTTCGCCCAGCTGACGTCAATACACGCCAACACACGGGACGGGCGTACGTCATTTTTAAATAACTCAATTTTTCACATCGCGCTGCAGCCGAAATACAAATTTGACGGGGTGACTTGGGAGTCGGATCACGTGCTACTCTATTCGCCATCGCTCCTTCTTCGTTAGGGGTTGATGGGCCATCTTAATATGGTCTCTGTGAAGGGTTAAAAGCCTCTCTCCTTCGTTATGGTCACCGTGAAAGGACCGAGCTTAAAGAAAAATGAAGGTGTTACTTTCACCTTTCAGATATTGTATAATCAAGAAACTAAGGGATCATATAGCTATATAACAAAATAACAACCATGATTTTTTCCCAGGTGAAATTTTATTAGACCAGTAACCGGGTTTCATCGTTACCGACATTATCAGGCTGGTGTGAGGTTAGACTAAATTCTATGTTATGTACACAACAAGGCAGGAGTCGAAAACCATGATTTTACCTCACACCAGTCTGATGATGCCGGTAACGACGAAACCCGGTTGCTGGCCAAGTAAAATGAATGTGGAAAAATTATACAGTTGTTATTTTATTCCATAATATGCAGTTCCACCAAGAAATGTCAGTACAAAACTTAAAAAGGTTATTTAGTTTAGACATGTGAATTAAATGTAAGGTACAAATTTATTTTTCATGTCGTGTTTTTACATTGTTTTTGACATCTCAACATATATGAGGAAGAATATGGAAGGCTGGACATTTACCGGGCTTACAACCGTCATAGGCTTGGTTAAGTGATCACTTTACACACGTGTAACATTCACCAATTCGACCCATGATTGATATCCACACTACTCAAAATTTTGAATATTCTAGATATAATCATGTAAAAAATAACTCTAAATTGGAGATTATTCAGATTTATGAACAAGTATTTAGTAAAACTCAACATATCGTAAATCGGTAGATAGTATGAGGAGATGCATGAATATAGAACATGTGAAGAATGTTTGCAAATACTGAGTTGTGTGGCATTCTATTCTCTCTACCTACTCTTTTGGGTGTGATAGTTAGTTAATTTAAGTAATAACGATAATTAGCTCATACCACGGAGGCGATATACAGGATGACTGAAATAATTAGACCTTCAAACGGGCTTCGGCCTACTTGCGGAATTCCGGAATATTGTTGGTGATAATACCTAATGGATCGAGATAATAAAGGCTGAGAACCGAAGGACACAAAGGGTGACATAACCGAATGGCGTCGTAATGTCACCGTCCGACAATATTGAGCTTTATTTGTGAGCTTTGGATCGTGCCATTATTGAGAGTACAAGAGTACAAGGGCTAATTTCGAGGGATAAATTTAAAAAAATAAAAATAACTTACTACATCTTATATTATTTTTTGACATCTCATCAAAGATGAAGAAGAATATGGAAGTCTGGGCATTTACGGGGCTGACGACCGTCATAGGCTGGTTTAAGTGATCACTTTACACACGTGTAACATTCACCAATTCTACCCATTATTGACAACCACACTACTCAAATTCTTGGAAGTTCTATATATATGAACCAATTTAGAAACCTTGTTCTTGAATCACTAGAACTCCACTAGAGACATCTATTGGTGAGATGTAAAGAAGCTTTTTATTAAGCAGAAACTCTTATATTATATTCTTCTTCATCTTTGATGAGATGTCAAAAATAATATGAAAATAACTCCTGTAATAGGAGATAATCCAGATTTTGTGAACAAGTATTTGGACACACTCAAAATGTTGTACTACATCTTAATTTCACTTGGTAAATACCACACTTTAATTCTATTGCGACACGTGTTTCGATGCATTCCGCATCATTTTCGAACACCGTATGTGAAGCCAAGTCTAAATTTTAGAGTTGTGTCTTTGGAATGTTGAAGAATAAAGAAACTAACTAACTAACTAACCATCACGCCGCTTCCCCGCAGGGGTAGGCAGAGAGAATCGAACGCCACACCACTCTGTCTTTGCAAACATTCTTTGCCTCTTCTACATTCATGCATCTCCTCATACATACCCGACGATTATTACGACTCCTGACCCGGCCGCTTTCAAGTATTTGACGTACCTGATTGTGCCAAGTTTTCCTCGGTCGTCCTCTGCTTCTTTTTCCAACTACATTCGCCCCATAAATTTGTTTACCCGTTCTTTCTTCACTCATACGCTCCACATGTCCAAACCATCTCAACACACCTTTCTTAATTTTATCGATAATGCTTATCTCAGCCTTACATTCTTTCCTTATTTCATCATTCGAACATCTATCAAACATCGTTTTGCCACACATTCGTCTGAGGGATCGCATTTCGACTGCATTCAGTCTGCTTTCATCCTTCTTTTGCCAACTCCATGCTTCACTTCCATACATAAGGGTTGGAACCAGAACTCCATTAATCTGTTTCTTATTTTCTTTTTTTAAATTTTAACAGAAGATAATGCTTTCACATATCATTTTCGGTATCAGTACTTCGTTAAACGCCAGATTGGCTTCCACGGACATTTTTGTTATTAATTAATGAATAAATTATTTCATAGAATATGAAATAAACATGTTTACATTTAAGCACTTAAAAATGTTTTCAAATTAAAAGTTTTCCTACCCATACCTTTGAATTTATAATTGAAATATTTTGATAACAATTTCGATGTTTATTTATTTGTATCCTTCGCCTGTCACAAAGGCAAGTTTCAAACGAGAAAATTAACTTGGAAAATATTTCGCAAAATTCTTTTGCTTCAAACGATAATAATCAAATTTATCAAACGATCTAATTTACAAATTTACAGTATTAGAATACGTCCTTGGATTTAATTTAAAATTTTATTTTCGCTTCCCTTCAAGGACAACTTTGATTAACCCCCCTTCCCGGTGTTGTGTACCTTGTACACATTGCTTCTAATTGATTGGAACCCTTATCCGCACCCCAATGGTGCATAGGGCACTGCTTCATATAAACGCAATGTTATCTTGATCGTTTTGCACATGAAGGAAAGGTGATCAGCCATCCGAGGCGAACGCATTGCTTCTAATAACCATAATATCTCTATAAACATAATTAATACAAGGCTAAGATTTTAGGTAATAGTATCGCGACACTATATTCGCATCTCACTCTTGCATACTTGCACTGTGCTAGCGTGAGGAGCACAAAGCTGAATGTTCTCTGGCTAACGGTTAGCGGGCTAGCGGCAGCAGCTCTTGGGCTTTCGACAAGAGTGGACCTATGCTTGTTCCGTGAACGTTGCCAGATGGTTGCCAGACTATAAGTAAAGATTATAGTCCATTGTTTGATTCGACATCGGTTAAGCACGATTCGTCAGTATCCAATTCGAACCCCGCCCACTCCTTTCATCCTATGAGTGTAAAAGTTGATTCGTTTATAGGTCTAATTCTATTGCATGCTTAACCTCGGCTCATAACGCATGTCTGTGTTGAAAACTTTAGTGCATGTTAGTCTTCGGGTCGACCAAAAATCGCATGTGTTAGACATTTTGTGTAGTTTTGAGTGTGTAAATGGTGCTATGGTGGTGAAGGGTGGTATTGTTTGTATGCTGTGTTAATGATTGTCTTGACCAGAGGTTCCCAAACTCTATTATCTCGTAGACCCCTTGCCTTACCTGATATTGATTTTTTTCAAATTCATTAACTTCAAATGTATTTTTGACAGCCGGTATATGTAGTGTTACTCACTTTGAACCACACATGTTAGGTTTTATACATTTATATTTTAATTCAAATTAAAACATAGACCCCTTGCAAGTTGTCATAGACCCCTGGGGGTCGATATAGACCACTGGAATCACTGGTCTTGACGAAGAGACGGGTACGTCTCGAAACCGGTAGACATAAAAATCTCGGTGAGTGGTTGTTTTCTAATATTATTAACATTTTTGTAAAAAAATAAATAAGATTAAGAAATATTCAAGGACCTCTCCAAACTTTGGCCAGGGCATTGAAATTCGTCGCTTCCCTGTCGTAGTAAATACGACTCCTTATGTAAATAAGGCCGGAAACTTTGAACTAAGAGACTCGAGATGGGGGGATGACTTAAACGATGTTTTTTGCGCAACCTTTAATTGTTTACGCTAAGAAGTGCTGGTCTAAGAGCGTTAAAATTTTAATTAGATCCAAGGGTGATGCTGCTGACTAATAGATACGGGTGAAAACCCGAATGAATTGACGACTTCTCTAAAAAAGGCCGTTACTTAATTCGGTTTTTGGGCTCGATTATTTAAGGGTTATTTCGAAAATCACTGCACAAGTTTGGTAGCGTATTGTGTATTTCCTGCTGTAAATAAATTTCATTAAAAAAATAGATTAACTTAACCATGTATTAAATAAACTTAAGTACAATTTTACAAATAAGTAAAAACTCAATGCAGTAGAAGAAGTTGTCAACTAAAGGTTCCAGATTCACTCAAACGTTATTTAAATTTACTTACAAAAATCTATTTTTGTAATAAAAATAATATACAATCATTCTTAAAACTCTTTTAGTCATATGTAATTATTATTATAATTTACGACTAAAAATCATTCAATTAAAATTATTTTTTTGACAAAAATATATAAAATTCTTGGTTTTTAACAAGGCAGGGTGATTGTTTATATAACATGGAATTTTCTCTAGCCTTCCACCAGTCTGGTGATATCAGTAACGACAAAATCTGGTCACTCGTCAAATAAAACAAAATGTTATTTTTATTATAAATAAAATTGTACTAAAACAAATATCATTCGCATTTTGTTACCCTTTATTTCCACTTCAATGTTTTTCGAATACAAATCACACAACAAAGGCTATATGGTAAGATACAATACTTGGAAATGGAGTTCGTTAAAAGCAAAAAATCGTATAAATAAGCATGTATGTACAAGTATACATCGCGCTTTTTAAACTGTGTTTCGCAATATGTAATATTTAACAAATAAAAATTAAAAAATCACTTCATCAGGATGAATTCATCAGCTTATATTTAAGGTGTCATTATAATATAATAAAGGGTGTTTTTCATTGAAGTATACGTATACAATTTCAAATTATCCGAAATAAATTGATGGTGACACCCGCCGTGTGGCATGTTGCGCCATCTTATAAAAACAACATCTCTGTCACATCAATGCCATTCAACTTAGGTACGAAGAAGTCAGTAATCATGGTTCTGTGCTCTTCATTCTGACCGGCATCGTCTTTAATAATAAATATGGGACAAAGATTCCACCTGCCCGTAAACCACACCAAACAGTGACTTTTAATGGATGTAATGGCGTCTCGACAAAAACTTCTGGGTTTTCTCCATTCCCAATTCGGCAATTTTGCTTGTCGACAGAGCCATTTAACCAAAAATGTGCCTTATCGGTGAACAAAATTTTGCGTTGAAAAAGAGGATCAAGCTGAAAATTGTTTTCGGCCTATTCACCGAACCCACGACGTGCATAATGGTCACGCGGTCTATTATAGTGAAATGGCAAAACGTATTGACTACAAAGTAACTGTCAACTATCAAATTGACAGACTGTGGAAAAAATGTTGCCAGTGTAAAAACCAAACCTCTAAAAAAACACGCTATATATAGGGTACGTGTTTTCAAGTGAAACAGTTTGGGAAGCGATGGAATTTCGTGTAGCAATGAATACAAAATGTAATAATGTATGGAGAAGGTACGTCGTATTAGGAATAATGTTATGTAAACAGAATTGGTCTCACCTACAATTCATGCATCTAAAGCGAAAAATACCTTTATTCAGTTCAAAGGGAGGGAGTTCCAAAAACCATTTTTCTTTTTCGGTATTTTATGTCATAAAAAATCGATGAGATTTACATAAAGACTTTGGGATGAACGCAATAAAAGAAAGTCAGTATTTATGGACAAAAGTTTTTCAAAAAATGAAACAAAATATGGTTTATAACAGTAAAAAATGACATCTCAACATAGATGAAGAAGAAAATGAAAGTCTAGAAATTTACAGGGTTTAAGACCGTCATAAGTAATCACTTTACACACGTGTGACATTCACACATTCTATCCATGATTGACAACCACACTACTCTAATTCTTGAAACTTCTAGGTATATAGATCAAACTCGAAACACAGTGTGCGAGACTTCACTAGAGACATCTGTGGTGGGATAAGGAAAGCTTTCATTAGCAATTTCGAAATTGTCATCAATCATTTATATAAAACGTCCAAGAATTTGAGAAGTGTGGTTGTCAATCATGGGTAGAATTGGTAAATGTTACACGTATGTGAAGTAATCACTTAAACCAGCCTTTAACGGTCGCAAGCCCCGTAAATGCCCAGACTTCCATATTCTTCTTCATCTTTGTTGAGATGTCAAAAAAATCATTCATTTTCTTTTAAATATTCCCTTTTTTATTTTGCATAATATAGTAATGTGTTCAATTTAATATTCTGCTTATTTTTAGTACATTACATGTTAATACTTTCAAGTAATATATTATATCTTGGATCACGTTGCGATATTTTATTGATATTTATGAACATTTTACAAGGAATTTTAAATAAAATGCTACTAAAATAGCAACACTTTTATCAGTTTATGACGTCAATAAAATAAAGTTTATGCAGTACCTATCTACCAATACCCAGCAATACATTAACGTATCGTAAATTTATCTTCTTGCCTGCATGCTATCCTGGCACTTGCAGTCTGTAGTATGTTAAGGGCATGCACTCGACATGTGTTATTTTCGTTCAATTGAAATAAATAATTGGTACAATGTTTATTTAAAAAGTAAATATAAAAGTTCGAATGAAATCTTGACTCAAATTTAGAAGAAGATAAATAATTCTACAACAGTTTGAATAAAATAAAGGGTTGTCATTCGACTCGATACGTCACCGGTTGATTATCGATAATTAATGATAATTAAGAGTGAAATTTCAAGCATGCGTCACGTTTATTAGGCACATTTCGTTACATGAGATAGTTAAAATATAAAACGAAGACAGAAGGGGAAAGAGAGCTATACATTCTAATGCCACGGTAGGGAAACAAAAGAGAGCGACGTATACACAACGATCGAAGCAATATAATAAAATAGTATCGCGCGTGCGCGTTATAGATGTTACACGTTGACGCTATATATGAACAGCTGATACTACGCGTTGTGTTAGTAATATTATATGTGTAAGTAATATTATATCATTGTGTTTTAATAAACCCAACGAATGAACTACAAAATCCGGATAGATGTAATTTTTTCTCGTGATCTCGAAATATCGAATCACGGATGAAATGTGTGACATTACAATTCTTAAAAATAAATTGAATGCCTTTTATACATGTTAATTGAAAAAAAAACACAAAAAATAAAACAAACGAAAAACCATTGAGTCATTAAGTCATTAATCATTAATCATAAGTCCCTCTCCAAGCACAAGAGCTTAGTCTCTTTATTGGAGAAGAACAGCGTAACTAGTATTAAGATATGTTAAAAGTAGAAATGTCTGGCAAATGAATTGAAATGTAATATTTTTTATAACTTTATTAAATAAATAAAATGAAAATGTCATATTTTAGTTTACACAAACTACATATTAATATCAGTATTACCAATTGAAGCACCAATCAATGAGTGTAAATGAATAATTAAGATATTTTTTATGAAAATTTTAGATTTCTTTTGAGATGTTCTCTCTCTCTCTTTTTCTCAGTTTTTCAAAATAAATCTCTCTTATTCTTTATTTTTTTAAGAATTTTCACTTCTATCACATGTATATACAATGCTGGATGGGCATTTTATAAGGTTGATCTTTATACCTGATGTTTAGTTACGACGGAACAAATGACGACTGCTTAGTCATTTCAACAGTTTGTGTTGTCAATTAAAGTTTAAATGTAGATCTCGGTATATAAAACATCAACACATCATGATATCTATCTTCTTAGCTGCATGTCGTCCTGGTACCTGCAGTTCGCAGTACTGGGAGCGCAGTCAGACGAGGAGATGTGTGTTTTCTGCTTTCTGTTTTCTCTCTCAATCAGTTAACAATATTTACACGATAAACAGCGCGCCCTGACATTGAACACACAAATTTACATCCGTTCAGATTCATATTATTTTTCAAATCGGAATAAAAGGATTTCGTGTATGTTATGTTTATTGATATAAAATTTCGTATTCATCCTTGAATATTTACTCAAAAATGTTAAAGTTTTACATTTTTCCAATATACAAATAAATTTTCGAATATATTAAAACCAATGTATTTATTTTAGATGCCTCAATCGTTAAAAAAACATGGAATGAAAATATACTTTTTTTTATAGGAGTATATTTTTTATTAGTAAGGGAAAGTAGACTTAAACAAAATGATTTATTACCCAATATTTTACATCCGAAAAGTGGGGTTCTATTAGAGACTTTAGTTAGGAGTTCGTATAGTAAATATATTGTACATTGATTGCTAAACACAATTCGAAGGGTACGGAGAATAGAACGCCACACCGATCTGTAATTGCAAATAATCGTCTTCTTCAACCCGCTAATTTTTTTTCCGACTTCTGACCTGACTACGCCCAAGTATTTTAAATACTTGATCATGCCAAAAATAGACGACATTACTGAAGAAATTGATAACCCCGTATTTCAGGATGTTTCTGCACCTTGCCATCGCACTCGTTCTAGGAGTGTGCATTTTTTATGCGTTATGCTTTATTTTATTACATACAACATTTTTTAGATTAATTTTTGTGGTTTTCTTCATGGGATATCACAGTTTAAAGAACCATTGGAAATAAATTTCCTTTCATGGTCAGGAAACAGCCCAGATTTGAAAAAAATGAAAGATCTTTGGGCCGTAATAGGGAAAATATTATGAAGAAACGTCCGAAAACGGTCTAGAAGTTGAATAATGATAAAGGAAAAGTATGGTTTGAAGTAATTTCCGGAGAATTTTTGAGTAAGCTTTACAAATTCATGTATCCAAAACGAATAAATAGCTTGATAAAAGTAAAAACGTTCATTAAAAATATTTATGCTATATTAATTATATAATTCATATTTTTGAAGATGCTTTAAGGTGTTTTAATTAATTTTTATAAGTTTGGAAGTTTTTCGTAAGGGAATGAAATGAATTATGACTGTGTAAATGTTTTTTTTATATTTTAGAATTTTATAAACCCTGATGATGACAAGGTTCTTGTCGAAACCGATAGGCTAAAGTGTACTTATAATAAAAAAAGTGGTTATAACAAAGTTGTTTAATTTTATAAAGTTTATAAAATGTGCCACAAAGTATCTGCAAAAAACATTCAAGAAATCATAAATAAATGTTTTAAAAAACCTATACATCAGTTTAAAAAGTTTGAAGCATAACAATTAAAGAGGTATTTTTATTCACTTTTTAAACATTTTTTTTTTATCTCGAATAGAAAAACCGTCATAACTTTTTTTAAATGTAAAAATTAAAGTTTCATTGATATAAAGTATACATATAGCTTTACATTTAAAGCATAAAATTAAAAAAAGTATTAGAATGAACGTAAAAATAAATATCTATGTTAGTTAAATTTTTTACAGGTAGGGCTATTTATATTTCCGGGGTTGTATATTAAAACAAAAGTGGAATTAGATGCAATAATTTTAATTAATTTTGGATATATTACCAAAACAAATTAAAGTTGTTACCTGTTTATCAGACATATTGAAACTCTTTCAAGCTTGCATTGAATAAACAGAACTTGTGTCAGCATAAGACTGTGTGGTAAGTTAGATGGTATTGCTATCGTATTGACTGTAAACTCTGATAAATGAGGCGGTTCATTAGCTAATTGAGTGAAGTTATATTACGCAAAGTTTGTTACCGAAGGACATCGCAGGAAGCGGAGACGATCTACTTGATTTATGTAACGTTGACCAAATTTAATTTGCTTCGACCTTAATAAATTAATTTCGGTCTGCCTCGAATCGGTGTGCACAAAACTTAGATCGTATTGGGTGAAATTACTCACGAAATGATTACTCACAAATAACAACATTAAAAAAGTGTCTTTAAAATGATTTGTTGGCTTGTTTTGTAAATATTCCATATTCTTCTACATCTTTGATGAGATGTCAAAAAATAATATGATAAAAAACTCCTATAATCGGAGATAATCCAGATTTGTGAACAAGTATTTGGACACACTCAAAATGTTGTAAATAAATTATGTGGTCAAATTATAAGCTTAAATAATAAAAATGAAAATCATATTTTCTGGCGTTTCTCATGTGTGTGATTATAATCCAGGATTCGGACCTCACATACTAATATTGTAATAAAGGGTCCGCCAAATAACTTTTTTTTTTTGAAAATGCTATAAAAAAAAAACTACTGAATATTTTCTCAAATTTCTTTTTTTATTTATAAGTACAATCCTTCCGGTTAATAATGGAAAATAATTTCATTCAAATGGCTGCCTCGGCTGGCCATGCAGTAGCCTACACGATCGGTCCAATTTTTAAGCACATTATCGATTGTGTGCAGCTGTATTTCACCAATGGCTTCACGAATATTGTCCTTTAAAGCGTCAATTGTCTCTGGCTTGTCGGCGTAACATTTATCTTTGAGGGCACCCCACAAATAATAGTCCAACGGTGTCAAATCGCAGCTCCGAGGTGGCCAAACGACATCAGCTCTGCGGCTGATAATGCGATCTTCAAAAACAGGGCGCAAAACATCGAGTGTAGCTTCGGCTGTGTGGCACGTAGCGCCGTCCTGTTGAAACCAAATGTTGCCAATATCCTCCTCTTCAATTTTTGTGAACAAAAATCCGTTCAACATGGCCCGATAACGATCGCCATTGACTGTAACGGCCACTC
Organism: Brachycentrus maculatus; assembly: GCF_059751285.1. NCBI lineage: Eukaryota > Metazoa > Arthropoda > Insecta > Trichoptera > Brachycentridae > Brachycentrus > Brachycentrus maculatus. Next base: position 991,410 of record NW_028280941.1, read on the forward strand.
CTTGCTCATTTTCAAAGAAAAATGGCCCAATTATGCCTCTGGACCAAAATCCGCACCAAACAGTGACTCGTTTTGGGTGTACCGGCTTTTCAATGTATGCGTGCGGGTTTTCTGTGCCCCAAATACGACAATTTTACTTGTTTACATACCCGCCAAGATCAAAATGAGCTTCATCCGAAAAGATGATTTTTTTGGCAAAATCGGCATCTTCTGTAAGTCGATCGCAGGCCCACTCAGCGAAGCGAAAACGCATTGGATGGTCAGTTGGCTTCAACTCCTGAACCAATTGGACTTTGTATGGCGTCATACCAAGGTCTTTATGCAAAATTCGTCTCAATGATGTCTCCGAAATGTTCAATTGTTGAGAACGACGGTGAATTGATGTTGATGGCGCTTCACGCACACTTTCTGCCACAACATCGATATTCTCGGGTGTACGCACTGTTTTTGGCTTTTCACGCTTTGGTTTATCGATGAGGATGCCAGTTTCTTTCACTTTTTTCACAAGATAACGAACATACGGAGCTGACGGTGCTTCTCTTCTTCCAAAAACCGTACGCAATTTTCGCACACATTCTGCAACATTACCATGATTTTCAAAGTAATGTCGCAATATTTCTCAGCGTTGTTCAAGCGTATACACAACCATATTCGCTCAGCGGAAGGATAAAACTAATTATCTGTCAAATCAGACATGAGCTAAGTGTTACCATTCACGAAATAAGCACTAGTTGAAAAAAAAAACTTTAGATGGCGGACCCTATACTTATAATAAGAGTTTCTGCTCAATTAAAAGCTTCTTTTCATCTCTTCACTAGATGTCTCTAGTGAAGTTCTAGTGATTCGATAACAATGTTTCTGAATCGGTTCATTTATATAGAACTTCCAAGAATTTGAGTAGTGTGGTTGGTCAATAATGGGTAGAATTGGTGAAGTTACAAGTGTGTAAACTGATTACTGTAACCAGCCTATGACGGTCGTCAGCTCCGTAATTGCCCAGACTTCCATATTCTTCTTCATCTTTGATGAGATGTCAAAAAATAATAAACTGTTAACCGTTTAAAACAGAAAGAGATTAAGAGAAGTCTTAGGAAATAAGATCAGAAAGGCTTTAAATTTGAGAGGAAAACAATTCAATGTTTTCACGAACATTCATTCATTCTTAAACACGTAATCCAATTTTTTGTATCTCCATTCAACGCAAAAAGAAAATAGCGCTCTTTGTATTTTGCTCTTGAATTCGATAAACAGTAGAATTAGATTTATTGCTTTTTCAGGTGTATTTATTTTCATTATTGGAAGACCTGTTCGAGAAAAAAAGATATAAACTTTTTCACTGTTTATTCGGGATTCATCAACTATAATTGGTAACGGGAGATCACTCACTCCTTTCAAGAACGTCATAAATCAAAAAACTTTATTTTTCAGGAGAACGTTTATAAAGTATAAAAATATCATAAAAAATAATAATAAATCCCTTACCGCACCCCAATGGTGCATAGGGCACTGCAAGGAAAGGTGATCAGCCCTCCACTTCAGGTACCAGTCCAGTGTAATATTAAATAAATATTAGAGTGAAAAAATCACTTATATTTATTAAACCCCCCTGGGAATCGAACCCGGGACCTCCAGAACGGTAGGTGAGCATGCTGACCATTACACTACGGAGGCGGACAAAAAAATTAAAAATATAATACAATGTATTAAAAATAAATATCTAGCCACTAATTGAACTTTTTACTGTGCAACAGATCTTTGTAGGTACAATCTGAAGGTTTATTCTCCATTTGAAAAATATTTAGAATACAACATTTTGAGTGTGTCCAAATACTTTTTCACAAAATCTGGATTATCTCCAATTACAGGAGTTATTTTCATATTATTTTTTAACATCTCATCAAAGATGAAGAAGAATATGGAAGTCTGGGCATTTACGGGGCTGACAAGAATTTGAGTGGTGTGGTTGTCAATAATGGGTAGAATTGGTGAATGTTACACGTGTGTAAAGTGATCACTTAAACCAGTCTATGACGGTCGTCAGCCCCGTAAATGCCCAGACTTCCATTTTCTTCTTCATCTTTGATGAGATGCTAAAAAAATAGTATATTTAAAAAAATAATTAAGCAATATCTTTTCTTCGAAATGCAAAAATAACACTTTCTGCCCTGTGGCGGGTAAATATTAAGTTTAAAATATGCCGCTTTTGCTGGGATATAGTACATTTTCTGGGCATTCCTAAAACATAAACAACTGAAAAATTACGATTTTTGATTTATGGCGTTCTTGAAAGGAGTGAGCGACATGACCATATATTTTTTCTTTGTTTTTTTCCCCGGCACACAAACTGAGTTACGGAAATTTTTCTCATTTCATTTCATAAGGTATTTTTGAGATAAAATATTTCTCGGAACGAGGTCCGCCCTAATAGAATGTCAAAATACTTTTATCGGGTTCCTTTGACCGCAGTCGTAAATTTTATTGTATTATGGTGCACGAGGTCGATTGTTTATTGTTTGAAAAATATGTCGAATTTACCCCGCATTACTTAACCCGAGACGGGGTTTTTATATGAAATTATTCGATTGAAGCATCTTTTCCCATGCTGTGTAGAACACTGAAGTATAAAATATCGCTCACTCCTTTCAAGAACGTCATAAATCAAAAATCGTCAATTTTCAGTTGTGCGTGTTTTTGGAATGCCCAGAAAATGTTCTATATCCCAGCAAAAGAGGCATATTTTTAACTTAATATTCACCCGCTACAGTACATTTTTAACTTATTATTTACACGCTACAGGGCAGAAAGTGTTGTTTTTTGCATTTTGAAGAAAAGGTATTGTTAATTATTTTTCCAAATAAACTTCATATTTTTCAAATGGAGAAAAAACCCTCAGGTTTTACCTAAAAAGATCTGTTGCACAGTCAAAATTTAAAAAGTGGCTTTATATCTATTTTTAAAACATAAGTATTATATTATTACTTTAAAAACATTCTCCTGAAAAATCTAGTTTTTTTTATTTATGACGTTCTTGAAAGGAGTGAGCGTATTGTTAACGATATGTTATTTACAATTGTTCACGATATGTTATTTACAATTGTTCACGATATGTTATTTACAATTGTTCACAATATGTTATTGACAATTGTTCACGATTTGTTATTAACAATTTTTCACGATATGTTATTTACAATTGTTCACGATATGTTATTTACAATTTTTCACGATATGTTATTTACAATTGTTAGCGTTTATATAAGATATGGGTAAATAATATAAAATTCTCAAGAATTCACTCGACTATATTCCAAGACACGCACCTAAAGCGATAACACCGCAAATGTTAAACACACTACACGATATTAGGGAAGAATTTGTAGGAATTAATATGTTTCAAGACGTATGAAATAAGGAGAGGATGATGGTTTGGGAGGAAATTATCGGATGGAATGTAAATTTTGCGGTTAACGTTGCTACGAATAGGGTAAGGTTAACGTAAAGCTCACTTCGCGCGAGGCGCTGAGTGCCGAGACTTGAGCTCCACCAAGCTTTTCCATACAGTGACGGGAAGGAGGCATTTTGAAACTTAATGAACAAAGCGGTCGCAGTTATTGAGGATCACTCGTTATTTTAGTACGACATCTAATTTAATTACACTCCAAATATTGATTTTGCTGTACGTTGTTAATACGTGTATGATTGTACGTAAATAGAAAATACTTCTTGTACTTACAGGTGTGTCCCAAAAGTCATGATTTATATGTATATACGTATATATATATATATATATATATATATATATATATATATATATATATATATATATATATATATATATATATATATATATATATATATATATATATATATATATATATATATATATATATATATATATATATATATATATATATATATATATATATATATATATATATATATATATATATATATATATATATATATATATATATATATATATATATATATATATATATATATATATATATATATATATATATATATATATATATATATATATATATATATATATATATATATATATTTGTGTGTGTGTTCATATATAAATGTCAAATAAAACAAATGTGGAAAAAAACTATACAATTGTTTTTTTTTTAATGTACTTCAAATTGGACGTTTAACACATCAAATTGCATGGTTTACAAAAAAAAATGGATACTATATTTTTTTATAAAAACTTATTTTTTCACAAATTAATGATAAAATATTTCAATTTGATTTGTTCAACTTCCGAATCGATTTTTAAGGGTCCAATTTGGCTTGTAAAACGTTCAATTTAAAGTAAAAAAAAAAACCTGTATAAAATGTAGCTATATCAAGAAATGTTAGTTCAAAATATAAATGTTATAAAATATTTACATTTAAGAGCTTGAAACATTGGCCATAAAATACAATAGATGTTCCGTCTCGATCAAGACACCTTCAATATATGTGAAATTGTCAATGTATGTATGTACAGTACGTTATATCTTGAAAGGAATTTCACTTTTAAATCTCGTTAAGACAGACGCGAGTGGCTACCACTTATAAAATAAGTTTATTTCATTATTCTTTATTTCAAGTCGACGTAATACGGTTTCCGTAAATGAATATTGATCTCTGGAATACATCCTCAGGAATCCCTCCCAAGCAAACCAAATAATAATACGTACAGAACAACGCCTTGGAAATCTAATATATCCCTGATACCACCGCTGTAAATAACCTTCGAGATTGTAGGTTGGATCTACCACTAATTCATTTTGTTTTCGTTCCCTTCTAACATCGAAGGCCCACTCCCTGAAAACAAAGGTGGTATTTCAACAGGAGTTTCAGATTTAAAAACACAAACTGTAACTTCACTTCATATTAATAATTTAATTGATTAATTTCATATGAGTTTTTTAGTTAATATTTAGTTATCCGCGATACCTTGATTATAAATTATGGGAAAAAAGGTATTCAGTCTTTGGATTCGAATATTTTACTTACTTACTTACTTATAACCCTTATCCGCGCCCAATGGTGCATAGGGCACTGCATCGAATTGACGCAGTGTTATCTTGATCATTACTTACACGAAGGCAAGGTCACTCTTGCGCTTAGGAACTAGTCCAGGGTAATATTAAATAAATATCACAGTGTAAAATCACAAATTTTTATTTTCACCCCCCCTGGGAATCAAACCCGGGACACAACACGGTAGCTAAACACACTGACCATTACACCACGGAGGCGGACAGTATTATTATAGTAGATATTATACTTGTCCAAGGTAACTTTTTCAAAACAAGCTGTACCAGGCCATGCATTGTTGTGGCTTAGTCTGGTTAAATGAAAAAGAAATAAAATATAAATCATACATATCTAGTATTGGATTTCAATTTTGTACTGATATATCTTGATGGAACTGCATTTTATAAAATAAAATAGCAACCTTATACTTCTCCACATTTATTTTATTTGACGAATATCCGAGTTTAGTTATTACCGACATCATTAGACTGGTGGGAGGCTAGACAAATTATGCATTTAACATGTGTTTATTATTTATATAAAGCGCATGTTAAATACACAGTATACATATTTTTGTCTGTCTCCGTGGTGTAATAGTTAGCGTGTTCCCGGGTTCGATTTCCAGGAGGTGAAAATAAATATCACTGATTTCACACTCTAATATTTATTTAATATCACCCTAGACTGGTACCGGAAGCGGAGGGCTGATCACCGTGGTAATCGTGATCCTTCACGTGTTAAATATCAATATAACACTGCGTTCAAATGATGAAGTGCTCTATGTACCATCGATTGCAGATAAGGGTTCGAAGAAGAAGTTTAAATTACTTCATTTTATATTTTAAATCATTTGCAACATCTCGTGACGGGTTTTGCTTAGTGGGCGTTCATCAAAAAATATAATAATGTATTGTAAAAAGTAATGAATAATTTAATATTGCAGTGATAATTGCTGAAAAGCTCCTTTCAACAACGTCATATATCAAAAATCGACTATTTTCAGCTGTGCATGTTTTCGGAATGCCTAGAAAATGTACTATATCCCAACAAAAGCAGCATATTTTAAACTTAATATTTACCCGCTATAGGGCAGAATGTGTAGTTTTTGCATTTTGAAGAAAAGGTACTGTTTTTTTTAATATACTTAATATTTTTCAAATGGCAAAAAAACATTCAGGTTTTACCTAAAAACATCTGTTGCACAGTAAAAAATTCAATAAGTGGATTGGTATTTATTTTTAACACATTTTATTATATTTTTAAACTTTAAAAACGATCTCCTGAAAAATCTTTTTTTTTATTTATGACGTTGTTGAAAGCAGTGAGCGATATGTTTAAGCTATTCAAAATATAAATATATTAATCAATTAACGTACAAGTAACGCATGCACAACTCGTCTCAAAGAACCTTACATTTTCTCATATAAACGTATTACTACAGCCGCTGTTTCCAGCAGGGTTGCCAACTGAAAAGAAAAATCTTTTCATGCGAATATAACTGGCTTACCCTACCTTTACCTCCTATAATTTATGTAATTGAACACAGAAGTTTGCAGAAACTTGCAAAGTCCTTAGTGTAGTTGCCTGGCGGGGAAGTAAACTCGAGTGGAACCGTTCCGCCATGCTATAACCATTGTCATTAATCTCTGACGTTTCAGGCCTGCCTGGGCCGCCATCTTGGGACCCGTCTACCCTATTGGGAAGGCTGACAACAGGAAATGGAACATCTTTGAATGTGTGATTATAATTCATGGTCTGTAATACCATAGTAATAACAGACACGGCGTTTAGGAACCGCACCGTAAATTGCTTTTTCTCTCTCAAATGCCTGTTTTCATTTTCGCCGTTTTTTCGCTCCATTTTCTTTCGGATAAATTTTTCAATTTTCCTTTAAGCAAAAGTTATATCTTTTTTATGGCGAATACCCTTTCATTAATACTTTGTTACTAAATACCGGGAAAAGTTTAAATGTTGCAATAAAAACAAAACAAGTATGAAGAAAAAATCAGCGTTTTTTTTTTTATTTCAGGAGTTTGTTCATGATAAAAAAATATATTTAATTATAGGCCTTTGGTAAATCAATTTTCAGTTTTCAGCACTTGATTTTGTTTTATTTATCGAATAAATACATGAACGTCAGCTGTGGAAAACCTGAAATGGATTTTAGGGTTGTAATGGACTAACTACACAAATAGACTTTTCAATACAAAAATGAAATATATTTTGCTATTCATGACGATTCAACGTAAGGATATTTTTTATGTTTAACAAAACCTATTAAAATCCAATTGACGCCTAGTTACAGCATTTTTTTTCTGCTTCATAAGTAACTGTATTATAAAAGTTTATTTTTATAAAAAAATAAAACACTTACATAAGACTACTTTTGAATTTATTAATGCAAACACGTCTAGTTAAAAAAAATACAGATTCTCACATAAATAGACAAAAATACGAATGGTTTTATTATATCGTAGTCGTACAGGAGAAAGTGATCAACTTAAAAAACGTTAAATGTGCAGGAGGGCTATTTAAGTCACTTTTGCTTGGCAAGAAAATAAACATCAATGCAGTTGGTCATTTTTAACAAGTCAATATATTATACTTCAAAGTTTAAAACCCTTTGGGATTTTTTTCAGGGCAATATTAAGCTAGTAAGATATCAAATAATCAATAATCAGGTTTTTGTTAAAAAATGCACTTGGTCATTTTCTCCTGCATGACAACGATATATAAATTTACAATTCTTTTCATATATTGATGAGAAAACCTGTAGTTCTTGAAGCTGGTCTCGTTTATATATACACACACATATACATATATATATATATATATATATATATATGTATATGTGTGTGTATATATAAACGAGGCATCAAACAAAATCCATCGCCACACAGTACCCTCAAAACGCGTTAAATTTTTGTTTCAATTGGATATTGGAAATACATTTGAACTTTTGAATATGCATTGCGCCGGGGATCCGGTAAATGGACAAACGAATAACATTTCCATCGCATCCGATTGAATGAGTCACCCGAGTAGACCGGGGAGACTAATCCCGGATTGGGCTACATTGGGGGTCGTCAGGGGGTGGCAAGAGCTGGGGTGACGTCGAGCGTAAATCAATTAATAAATATTGACCTTTCCGATAAAGATTTTATTTGAAAAGTGCATTTCGTAAGCGATAAGAGAAGTAGCTCGGGAGCCAGAGACATTTAAAAGGAAAAAAGGAAGGAAACCTAATTACATTAATTTTTTTCTTTAATGATTTTTGCAGATACTTTGTGGCACATTTAATAAACTTTCTAAAATAAAACAACATGTACATGTTTAACACTGATGATGACAAGGTTCTTGTCGAAACCGGTTGTAGAAAAAATGTACCAATAAAAAAGTGGTTAAAAACAAAGTTGTTTTATTTTATAAACATTCATTTTAGATTTAAATTTAACTTCGTAAATGCCACTTGTTCTTTAAATCTACACACACATTCGTAAGACACAACTCTAACATTTACACTTGCTTTACACGGTGTTTGAAAATGGTGCCGAATTCGTCGAAAAATGTGTAACAATAGATTTCTAAAAATAGTGGTGACTACCAAGTAAAATGTAATTTTAAAATGCATATGGTAGATATTACCACAACGTGACTGCCGAATCAACTATTGAAAGTATTTTTTTATTACACATAGCATACAGCTTGACAAGAAAATGGCAATAGTATTGTAATATTAAACTTTGCTCCACATGCGTTGTTCGAAAATGACGCGGAATGCATCGAAACACGTGTCACAATACATTTTAAGCAATGGTGGTATTTAACGAGTAAAACTTAAATTAAAAATGAATTAATATTACCACAAAGTGACTGCCTAATAAACTCATGAAATTATTTATTTTTATTGCGAAACAAATATACTGCAGTTTCACAATAAAATTTAGACTTTGGTCCACTTACGGTGTTTGAAAATGTTGCGGGATGCATCACAACACGTGTTACAAAAGTGGCATTTTTTTATAAAAAGAGAAATATTTTAGTTTTCATTATTTACGCAAATATTTCAACTTCATACTATTTCTGTGAGCCTAAGCGGCTCATTATTAGAAATAGGTATGAAATTGTGGTAGAGTGGGTTCGAACCGAGAAACTCTGACTTAAGAGTCCGCGACACTAACCACGGGACCACAACCCGACACATTTACCAAGTAAAATTTAAAATAATCTTTAGCAAAATATTGAGGCGAATAATTTTATTAATCAAATTTTCACTTTTTATGAACCTTATCATGTTTCGTAATGATATTGCTGATAGGCGTCTACATTTAGTAACGAAAAGTGATAATTAAGTTTTACATTTTGAGTTTGAGACTAGCATATATATCATTTTAGGGTCTAATTAAAACCAGACCCTTCGTAGGGGAATTAATAATTAGGAGCAGTATTTTAAAACTGTTCCGGCGAAGTGAAATTGCTAATTAAGGTATTTTCACACCCCTTGCCTTATTCAATATTCACTTTTTTCAAGATAATTTCGTAAATAAACGAATAAGTTCATTTAAATTTTCATTTATACATGATTCTCCTTTTTACGTAAATGAAAATTTGCAATTTTTCATTAATTCACTCGGCAGTCACTTTCAGGTACAATCTTTCCATTTTTAATTAAGGTTTTACTTAAAACTATTAAAGCAAACACTTGTTTTTTACCACTTGAGTTTATTTATGATTACTAGTTTCGGAAGCTAAGCTTCCATCTTTAGGTCTAGATGTAAACAAAAACATAATTAATAATAAACTGTTCTCTAATAATGAAAGGGGTTAGTTAGGGGGAGCGGGGGTTAGTCAAGGAGGCGGAGTTTGAAAATAAAGAAAAAATGGAAAGCAAAGGTGAAGAATTATGAATTATTTTTTTATTAATTAAATTATTTTAGAATTTATGTTATTTTGGATTTCTAAATTTTCTAAATAATTCATAATTTGGCCTTTATGTGGTACAAGGTGTAATAATTTTAGTTGATGAGAGTGGAACGAGTGATTTGTATCTATAATGCGTGAAAAAAAAATAATTTGGCAAATCCAAATGGGCTGTTTGCGTTCAATTCGAATAACCCTCACGACGCTAAGTACTCATTGGCTTTGCGGATTTTCTAGATCGATCTTAAATCAGATGAGTTCACGCGGTCGTCCTTCGCGCGAGCCGGCGAACCAAAGATACAGGGGTGGGCCATATTTCCCCCAGGACCGGGGCCAAATCACCCCACCCCGCGGAGCAATATTGCCGCGGAGGGGAGCCATTGGGGGTAATTTTCTCCCCGTAATAACAAACACGGCGGCTTCTCAATATTCGCATGGGAGAGAAAACAAATTTTGTGTTTTTCACTGAAAATGCCATCGGTCGCCGCTGATTTTAGTATGACCTAATATTGAGTACTTACGTGAATCATGATATTTATTTACTTATTTAATTTGTTCGGGAATTGTACACCTTTACATTTTGAAAAAGTATGTAATAAAAAAAATACATTAACAATAATAAACATTTTATTATGTTTTTCATTCAAACCCTTATCCGCACCCCAATGGTGCATAGGGCACTGCATCATATAAACGCAGTGTTATCTTGATCGTTTACACATGAAGGAAAGGTGATCAGCCTTTCGCTTCAGGGTAGTATGGAATAAATATTAGAGTGAAAAAATCACTTATATTTATTTGATCCCCCTGGGAATCGAACCCGGGACCTCCAGAACGGTAGCCGAGCGCGCTGAACATTACACTACGGAGGCGGACGAGCATTACATTACATTATATTACAGACAAAATAAAACCTATTAAACAATTACACATTACACAAAAAGTTATAATAACTGTAAAAGGGTAAGGGTATTGTATAAAAAATAGCATTTGCAGGAAGGAAAAGGAGAGGAGAGGAAATAATGAGAGTGGTTAAAGGATTTTTTTTTTACGTAAGAAGATTAAAATAAGAATATATTTATAAATATGCAAAGAGGTGAATTTTAATATGAAATGCATAAATTCTTCCTTTTATTGATATGAAATGTGTTAAAGTTCCTTGCATGAATATGGAACGTACTAATTGTTAAATGTATTGATTGTTCCATATATTAATATGGGTTTTTTTTTTATTATTACAAATATAATATTTTTATGGGATTGAAAAAATATCCTTTCATTAAAATGAAATAAAATATTTGTTCCATGCATTAATATGAAATGTATTAATTGGACATGTCTGATATATTTAATATTGGATGCATCAATTGTTCCTTCTATTAATATACTACTACTACTACTACCATCACGCCGTTTCCCCGCAGGGGTAGGCAGAGAGGATGGAACGCCACACTCTTCTGTCCTGACATACACTCCTCGCCTCCTTCACATCCATACATCTAGTCATACATGCCCTCCGATTACGCAGACTTTTGACACCACCAGATTTTAGGTTCTGATTGATCTGATCGTGCCAAGTCTTTTTCGGTCGTCCACGTTCTGTTTTCCTTCTCACATTCACCACATATATTTTCTTAGTCATTCTCTCGCTATCCATTCGCTCTACATGTCCATACTAAAAAACTATTCCTAATCTTTTCAATTATTCCTCGTTTAGCCTTACATTCCTTAATATGAAATGTATTAATATTCCATGCACATGTAATGTACGTTATGTTCCATATAGTTATGTGGAATGTATTAATTGTTACATTAATTTAAATAAAAAAAAAATATTTTTTCCGTATATTAATATGAAATGTATAATTGGTTAAAAAGAAACAGTACAGATTTTTTCACTTTAATATTTATTTATTATCACCCTGGACTGTCACCTGAAGCTCAGAACTGGTCAGTTGTCCTTCATTTGAATAACGACCAAGATAATACGGCTTTAACGCTACTCAATGCCCTATACACCTTTGAGTGCCAATACGGGTAAAATGAAGAACATGTTTTAATTATTAATAGCTCTAGACTTCTTCAAAAGACGTACATTACGAAAATGACGATTATGAAAAACAGTGATACAAGCATAGTGAAATTATACATACTAGAAATGTGAGCTATATATCACTCACTCCTTTCAAGAACGTCATAAATAAAAAATTGTCAATTTTCAGTTGTGCATGTTTCGGAATGCCTAGAAAATGAACTATATCCCAGCAAAAGAGGCATTTTTTTAACTTAATATTTACCCGCTACAGGGCAGAAAGGGTTTTTTTATTCAGTTTGTAGAAAATGTATTTTTTAATTTTTTTTTTAATACACTAAATATTTTTCAAATGGAGAAAAAACCATCAGGATTTACCTAAAAAGTTCTGTTGCACAGTAAAAAGTTCAATAAGTGGCTTGATATTTATTTTTTAAACATTTTATTACATTTTTAAACTTTAAAAACGTTCTCCTCAAAAAACAAGTTTTTTATTTATGACGTTCTTAAAAGGAGTGAGTGATATGTTTATCGTTTCCATTTAATCAGACTGAGCCACAGCAACTCGTGGTCGAATATAGGTAGTTCTAAATAAATCAGTAACTATACAATTTATCAATTTATACCTCAAAATGTTCCTGCTTCATTATTATGGCCAACGACTATTATATTTCAAAGAGAAATTGAATTTTATCACGAAATATACGACAAATTGATTCATCTCTACTTGCGATAGCTCTGAAATTAATTTCATAATTTAATGCTATTATAGCGATACCAGCGGTTGGCAGAAACTCACTAAAGATATTTTCAATCCTGCATATTTTGAACAAAATATTAATTGAAATTAAAAATATAATTACTAGGGTGATTTACTAACAAAGAAGATATTAAATTTATTGTATTTTATCATAAGAGGTTTTTAGAATTGAACATTTTTTACGATAAAATAAAAATAAAAATCGACATAGATGAAATTGTATAATATAATTGACACGTTCTTTCATTTGTGAGTTCTCAGCAGCATCTATGGTTGAGTTAAGTAAGCTTTTTATTTAGCAGAGGCCCTCATGAAAATGTATGTAAGGTTCATCCCAATTATTTTATATTATGTTTGCGTAAGCCCTGTAAATACCCATACATCTATATTCTTCTTCATCTTTGTTGAGATGTCAATATAAAATCAATTAAAATTTTGTTTGTAAGATATTTGGATAAGAATATGTTAAATGTGTCCATGTTTTTGGTCACAAACACTGATGCGCTCTATTTTTTTTTTGATGAATTTGTAGAACGTAGATAATAACGACTTATATGTGTGTGTGTGTGTGTGTGTGTGTGTGTGTGAGTGTGTGTGTGTGTGTGTGTGTGTGTGTATGTGTGTGTGTGCGTGTTTTGGTGTGTGTGTGTTTTCGCAGCCCAGGACGTCCGCACTGATGGATTGTCGGCAGTTCTCGTCTGGACTTCAGGACGTATACACGACTTGGGAGAATGCAAGGATGCTGGCGGCCGACAGAAGAGCCTGGAGGCAGTTGGTGGATACCATATACTCCATATAGAGAGCAAATAAGTATAGAATAAAGATTGCTCATGTAATAGTTCATTACAAATGAGAAATGTAATACACTTTGAGGTGCACGTTATAGGTAAATGAGGGTGTGCAATAACCCCGAACGCCCCCGGTTCATGTAACGGGTAGGTACTTATTTATGGTAGACGTGAAGGTATCCACAACGTAAATCTAAATAAGGGAGAGTACCCACCTACCTTTCAATATCTACAACTCTCATAGGTGTTACTCTCTGTTAATTATTTACAGACTTTTCAGTGTGTGTATAATTAAATAAAGTTAAATTAAAGCGGCAAATTTATATTATATCAAGCTCACTCCTTTCAACAACGTCATACTTATATCAAAACACTTGATTTTTCAGGAGATCGTTTTTAAAGTTGTAAAATGTATTAAAAATAAATACCAAGCCACTTATTGAACTTTTTAATGTGCAACAGATCTTTTTAGGTAAAACCTGAATGTTTTTTATCCATTTGAAAAACACTTAATATATTTTTAAAAAATTATACCTTTTCTTCAAAATGCTAAAACAACACATTCTGCCCTGTAGCGGGAAAATATTAATTTAAAAATATGCCGCTTTTGCCGGGATATAGTACATTTTTTGAGCATCCCATAAACATGCACAACCGAAAATTAACGATTTTTGATTTATGACGTTGTTGAAAGCAGTGAGCGAAATGTTCGAATAGTGAATCAACAAATGAATGCAAGGATGACATAAGCATTATCGATACTATTAAGAAAGTTGTCTTAAAAAGGCACGAATGTACCTACAATGTATAAGTTTTACCTAAATAGATCTGTTGCTCAGTAAAAAGTTCAATAAGTGGCTTGATATTTATTTTTAATACATTTTATTATATTCTTAAACTTTAAAAACGATCTTAAGAAAAATCAAGTTTTTTTTTATATATAACGTTGTTGAAAAGAGTGAGCGATTTATCAAACGTGGTTCTAGGAATCATAAACACAAATAAAAAACGTCGAAAATTTATCGAAAATCGATCAGCGGTATGTCGAATTATATTATATTAATACCGGTTTAATTCTCGGCGTCGGTCGGTTCACATTCCACCACATAACGACTATCCACTGAAGTGGAGATGTTTGCCGGTAAACTGATTTTCATTACGCGTCGCTTCTTGCAAAGGTGCCTTAAAAGCCTCGAGTCAGGACGACAAATTGCCGCCCTTCAGGACACGTGAACGAATTCCTTTTCAGATACGAGCATGTGAAAAAACCCTACGGAGGTTTAACAACAAAATCCTCGCGAGAAAATCGCACACGTTAGGAAATATTAACAAAATCCCCATTTTCGAATTTTTTGTTTGACTTGCTTGGGAAGGTTCGCTCGCGAGGAGAGGTTTTAATTTTATTTTTGCGTTTTTATTAAATTTTATCGAGTCAACAGCGAGTGGTTGGAAGCGTAAATAATGCTCCAGCTCTGAACGGAAATTATGTGCAAATTAAATTTTAACCAACATTTTATTCATATGTCAACATAGACAAAGAAGGGTATATACTTGAGTTTCGGTTTATATTTTTGGCATGAAATCACAAAAATCATACCAGTAAACAACTTACTGGGATTGCCTATAAAAAAACTGATATTCGATAAAACCGGTTTTATGCTTGAAATATTTTCTCGAAACTCGGTTTTACGCAGTTTCCCGAATTTCACTAAACACAGACTTCCGTGTATCGCCCTCCAAGGCAACCATAAAGGACGCAGACCCCCAGGCAGACCTCCGAAAAGATGGAAAGACAGCTGGGAGTCAACATCCCAAGAGCGACATGCGGAGACACAAACAGATCCCTAGGATCTACAAAAAGAAGAAGTAGATGATATACGAGTAAGTATTATATAAAACCATCATCGGCATCTGTATTAGACCCAAAAACAGGGATATTTACTGTTTATTTGTATACCATCAGAGGAATGAAGTGTCACAAATCAAAGATAATAGAGAAATTGTACGAATTACTTTTTAAAACGTCTCTTCAATTACTCTTTTCCCCAACTTTTCGTAAAAAAAAATGCTCGAAAACTTTGAACGTGAAAATACCGTGACTATAAAACCTCAAATAAGAAAGTCATACTAACAGCATATCTCTAATAAACTAGTTTACTTCCTTTGTGATATCATCCCATTAGATTTATGTAATGTCCTGCGGTAGAAACGCAATAATCCCTTGTCGTATTAGGTACTGACAGACGCCTCCGCCGCCTTACACAAATCCTCTGGCCACCCCCCGAGCACAGAATTAGAACACAAACCACTGTCAATCTGGTCACTATTCTATTGTTAAAGTCATGTCTAAACACCTAACACATATAGGCACATATACGTTAACATTTAAGTGCCTATTTTATAACCGTATTTTTAGGAATATTACACTTGAGTCAGGTTTTCTGGGTTCGAACCCATTCTTAAAACCACAATTTGTTAAATAAAAATACAACTCAAAACATTTACTCTCTATAACATTCTCCCCGATAACGCGGAGTTTGACATGATTTTTGTTCTTTAATTTAATCAAACTTAAATTCCAATAATGTTTAAATAAAACACTCTCCTTATCATCGATTTTTTACGTTGTGTAATACCACTTTTATAAACACTTATTTGTGTCACAAATAAGTGTTTATAAAAGTGGTATTACACAAAGTAAACAATGGATGATAAAGAGAGTGTTTTATTACCATACCAGAATGTTATCAATGCTTTAATATACAAAAAAATGTTTAAATAGATTAATAAAGTAACCTTTTGATATTTAAAAGAAAACAATTATGGAATACCTTTATGTAATAAAAATATATTTTTACTATTTAGTACTTAAATTGTATCGTTATATTATCGTAAAGTTGCATACTTTAACTTAACATAATAGCACTACAGTCGATAAACCGCAGACTTTTGAATTTCGATGAGTAAATTGTCTTTAAAGTAAGCAACCAAAAATAGCTTTTGAAGCTTTTAAAAAGCTTAATCCAATTTAAAAATTCACAATTATGTCAATTAAAACTATAGACTTGAAATGTATTTTCAATTCAGAAAAATAATACTATATGAGAACAATCGAAAAATATGCATTAAAATGTATACATTTATCAATCAGATCACACAACCTGAGACTTCCGTTATTTTATATATTGTTGATATAAAATCGCAAAAAACATACTTAATATGTAACACGTGTGATAACAAAATTTTGAGTAATTGGTGTTGTTAACTTCGTAAAAGATAAATTTAAATATTAAATCATAACATTTTGTCATTACGCAAAACATATGATTTGGGCATGTGGAACGAATGAGTGAGGAAAGAACGGCAAAACAAATTTTTGAGGCGATTGTAGTTGGTAATAAAAGCAAAAAATATCGAGGCTAACTTGACATAATCAAGAATTTCAAATACATGAATGTGGTCAGGTCAGGAGTTGAATTAATCGGCGAGTATGTATGAGGAGATGCATGAATGTGGAAGAGGTGAATAATGATTGCAAAGGTATAGTGGTGTGGCGTTCTATTCTCACTGCCAACCCCTGCGGTGAAGCGGTGTGATGGTTGGTTTGTTAGTTAGTAATTACAAATAATAAAAAGTACTAAAGTTAAATATATATTGTTTTAATTTTATAATGTATAATTTTACTCAAATTGTAATAAAAATATTTGTATAAAAATCGAGACTTTAAAATTTAATTAATTTAAAAAGGGTTGCTGTAAAAAAAAGTAAATATTAATTGAATTCTTGATGGAAAATTTCATATAAATCTTTTATTAAAATCAACAAGATTGCGAGCTTCTATATTTCACAAAGGGGTTATTAGCTTATTATTTACAATTCTGGTTCAATTACAGTTAATACAGCAAAACCCCTCATCTTTGTTTTATTTTTTGAAACAGAACCCTTTTCTTAAGGGTATACACACTTCAAACAACGATGGAATAATCATCTCGCTTACAAATACCTTCCATGTGATTTAATTACCGACCTTTCCATCACCGTGCCTGATTTTAATTAGAGTTGTTTAATTTCCCAACGCAGTGTTTCAAATTCACCCTCTCCCCTGTTAAATACACATTAAGGGAGGAACTTTCTTTCGCTCTTCTGCCAACTTACTAAATAACCATCAAGCCGCTTCTCTGCGAGGGTAGGCAGAGGGAAGAGAAAGCCTCACCAACATTCTTCGCCTCTTCTATATTTATGCATCCCCTCATATATACCTGACCTGGCCAAGTATTTGACATACTTATAATGCTTATTTTCCACGGTCTTTCTCTGCTTTTATCACCAACCAAATTTGATTCATTAACCTGTTTTTTTATTATTATATGCAGCATATGTAAAACAAAACAATTAAAAGGTATACATTAAACAAGCCAATTATAGTTTACCATAGAAACATAAAGATTAGTACAAAATATTTAGTGTAGATCTAGCAAATGAATGAATGTGTGTGTGTGTGTGTGTGTGGGTGTGATGTTGATTCTAGTAGGGACATACACACAATGCAGATAAGCATAGTTTTTAAAGATCCTGAGAGGACAATATGCTCACCATTTGACACAGATTTTACTATTCTTTCTTCACACATTCGATTCATATCCCAAACCATCTCAACACACCTTTCTTAATATTATCGAAAATATTCATCTTAGTCTTGCATTATTTTCCTATATCACCATTCGAAGTTCTATCATACATCGTTCTCCCGTACATCTGAGAAAACACATTTTGACTGCATTCAGTCTACTTTCATATTTATTTTATTTTTTACTAGAAAATAATTTAAAAAAATTAAAATATACCAAGGATAACAAAAATTAAAATGCAAAATAAATCATGTATAAAAACATGAGCAAAAATAAACTAACAAAATAAAAAAGATAATAAGAGTACATTCTCTGTTCGAGTAATAAATAAAATAAAAAGATAGTACAGGTTCATTCTCTGTACGAATAATTCATAAAATAAAATAAACGTTAAGAAGGGTACATTCACTGTACAAGTAATAAATAAATAAAATAAAGGATAAAATAAACCTTAAATATGGTACATTCACTGTATTAATAAAAGTAATTAATAAAATAAAATAATAAAATAATAGTAATTCATCAAATTAAATTTAAAAATGGGGTAACAAGGGTGCATTCTTTCAACAAGTAAAGTAGATCTTACAGAAAGAAAACATCTCGTACAAACTCAATAAATCCAGCAGTTTCCGGCTTCCTACTCACATATATAATATATGAAGGCTGTGTTTACTAGGAACCATCCCCTTATACCAGTTACCAGCCCCTTGTCCGCCGTTCCACCCTCACGAAGATAAAACATGAACAGGGGGTCGCACTTTCTGGCATATTAAGTAAATCCAGTCGAATTCAACAAATTGTTGGGTCATCTTTTTAATTTATTTCCATGTGTTTTGAAGGATTTTTAGTAGGGTGAATTCATTTGTGTGCGCTATTTTGTTAAATGAAATATTTTACATTTTTTTTACAACTCATCAACGATGAAGGAGCATATGAAAGTCTGGGCATTTACGAGGCTGACGACCGTCATAGGCTGGTTTAAGTGATCACTTTACACACGTGTAATATTCACCAATTCTACCCATTATTGACAACCACACTATTCACATTCTTTGAAGTTCTATATATCACTCAATCCTTTCAACAACGTCATATATCAAAAAACTTGATTTTTCCTTTTAAGGTAAAATCTGAAGGTTTTTTCTCCATTTGAAATTTTTTTAGTATATTCAATAAAGTAATAAAACAATACCTTTTCTTCAAAATGCAAAAACAACACTTTCTGCCCAAGTGGCATTCCGAAAACTGACGATATTTTTATGACAATGTTGAAAGGAGTGAGCGATATATGATATGTGACGCGTTTCGTCTTATTAAGACATTATCAAACACAGAGTGTTTGATAAGCAGAATTCAATCCAATAACCATGTTCAATTATGGATATATTACTTGACAATTCAATATGGAATTCTACCAACTGTCTGAAGTTACAATAAATACTCGTATTAACTTCGAAGAAAAACTTATATTTTCAATACAAAAACCGGTATTTTAAGCATAAAATTTATTAATGTCAAATTTTACCTGCGTTTAAAGAAAATTAAGTTGCAATTTATCGTATGTTGGGCCTTAAGTCTGAAGTTGACGGAGTCATTGACTGGTTTGTCCGATTCAAAATGGCTCCATTCATCGCGCTGCTAATAACACAAGGTTCCGCCCCAGGGTAGCATGAGGGTGATATGGTATTGTAACGAGTGGGTAGCTCCTAAGCTCTTTGGGCGATAAAAGGACACTCCCGAGTACTCGTGAGATCGCTCCGATAGTTTGGCCACGGACTTTTATGAAGCCATCCACATGGCTGAAAGCTTTCAGCGTTTAAAAAACGAAAGCACTCCATTCAGTTCAGTACCGAAAATCGGCGTTTATTTCAATTACAACATTTTGAGTGTGTCAAAATACTTGTTCACAAATATTTCTCCTACTTTTATTAACATATCGGAGTCGTACAGGAGAAAAAGACCAACTAACAAAACCTACCATGTTCAGGAGGGCTATTTAAGTCACTTTTGCTTGGCAAGAAAATAAAAATCAATGCAGTAAGTCATTTTTAAAAAGACAAAATATTATATTTCCAAGTTTAAGATCGCTTTAGGATTTTTTCAGGGCAATATTAAGCTGGTATGATTTTTGTAAAAAAAGTTTTTGTAAAAAATGCACTCGGTGCAATGAAAATATGTGTATTATTTTTTGACATCTCATCAAAGATGAAGAAGAACATGGAAGTCTGGGCATTTACGGGGCTGATGACCGTCTTAAGCTGGTTTCAGTGATCACTTTACACACATGTAACATTCACCAATTCTACCCATTATTGACAACCACACTACTCAAATTCTTGGAAGTTCTATATATTTGAACCAATTTTGAAACATTGTTAGTGAATCACTAAAACTTGAGACATCTATTGGCGAGATGAAAAGATAATCCAGATTTGTGAACAAGCATTTGGACACACTCAAAATGTTGGAAACTATTATTGGATGTATTGGGTGTAAGAATTTGAGTAGTGTGGTTGTCAATAATGAGTATAATTATTGAATGTTACACGTGCGTAAAGTGATCACTTAAACCAGCCTTTGACGGTCGTAAGCCCTGTAAATGCCCAGACTTCCATATCCTTTTTCATCTTTGATGAGATGTCAAAAAATAATATCCAATAATAATGTTCATACAAATTTTGAACATATTTAAAATGCTATTAATATAATTTATTCTTTTGCGGTGCTTCTATGAATTTAATTTTCAGGTTTTCAGGTTTTCAGTATTCATTCAGGCGCCAGGCATAGAGTCGTTATTTACATGCTCTTTTCAGGTATACTAACCGCCTTTGAAGTGGCATTTTCATAATTGCCTATTCACATTTAACGTAATTTAATTTTATGACTATTTGTTGTACCAAAACAAAGAATATAACTGAGTAGACTTCTGTGCGGTCGGAATGTCGACACTTTGTTGACACGAAAACTGACGTACAAAACGCTACAGAAAATTTACATTAAGGGACATTGCACCTTGATATTTTCTTACTTTTATAACTTCTAACTTCTTAGTTACGAAGCTAATTTACGAATGCTATGCTTTTCAATGGTTGATCCGGCAGTCACTTTGTAGTAATATCTTTCAATTATAAATTAAACTTTTATTTGTTTAATGTGTACAACTATTTTTAATCATGAACAGCGGTATTTACCAGGTGAAACTTTATTTATTTAAAAAAAAAGTAAAACCTGCAAAGCCTCTTTAATAAGAGGCTTGTCTGCAGGCAGGATAGTAAGGACAGGGAAGGTAAATGTGAAAAATATATCACATGTACCCAGACCAATTGAAAATAAATCTTTCTTGAAATTATTTTGTAACTACGCCACGGGCGGTGGCGCCTGTAAAAATGAATATATTTTTTACTAGAATTCGAAGTCAAAAATAATCATCCGATATATTTTCTTACACAATAGTGCATAAGGCACTGCATCAGCTCAACGAAATGTTGAATTTAGAATTTGTAATTGAAAAAATATTTGGCGAAATATTTTGTGAATTCCATATTATTTTCAAATACCACTGAGAAATAATGGTATTAACCAAGTCAGAGTAAATTAAATATATTATAAAATATCGCTTACTCTTTTCAACAACGTCATATATCAAAAATCGTCAATTTTTATTTGTGCATGTTTTCGGAATGCCCAGAAAATGTACTATATCCCAGCAAAAGCGGCATATTTTTAACTTATAATTTACCCGCTACAGAGCAGAAAGTGTTGTCATTACATTTTGAAGAAAATGCATTGTTTCATTTTTTTTAAACTAATTGTTTTGCAAATGGGAAAAAACATTCAGGTTTTACCTAAAAAGATCTGTTGCATAGTGAAAATTTCAATAAGTGGCTTGATATTTATTTTTAATATATTTTATTACATTCTTAAACTTTAAAAACGATCTCTTGAAAAATCACGTTTTTTGATATATGACGTTGTTGAAAGGAGTGAGCGATATGCCGAGATGTAACACTTAAAAAAACGAGTCAATTTAAGAATGTATACAAGTTCCAAAATTAGAGTTGTGGTTTTCAATCATAATTTGATGTGACAATATGAATTTTAAATTACTAAATTAATTTTAAGAAGTAACGCTATGTTACATGACAGTATGTGTGTTGAGATGATTTGGACATGTAGAATGAATGAGTGAGGAAAGAACAGAAAAACAAATTTATGAGGCGAATGTAATTGGGAAAAGAAGCAGAGGAAGACCGAGAAAAACATGACACGATCAGGTATGCCAAATACTTGAAAGTGGTCAGGTTAGAAGTCGTAACAATCGGCGGGTATGTGTGAGAAGATGCATGAACGTGGAACAGGCGAAGAATGTTTGCAAAGACAGAGTGGTATGGCGTTCTATTCTCTCTGCCTACCCCTGCGGTGAAGCGGCGTGTTGGTTAGTTAGTTAGTTAGTTAGTTTTTACATGACAGTATTGTGTTGTCTTGGCGGGATGTAACCGAATGGCTGCGAGCGAACCAACGCTACAATAGTTGGTTGATAGCAACACTGCGCTGTGTCACATTTCAAATAACAATTTAAGGGATCAACGGCAAACAAAGCAATAGACGAGAGCCAAGTAAATCCACTTCTCAAGCAAGATGGAAATGAAAACTAACAAGATTATTTCGGTGAGACATGAAATATTGTCTTGTAATTCTCTCGTAATTAACTATCGAGGTTCAAATTACGAGACTTCATATTCAAAGTCTACCTTAGAGTATTTTAAAGGTTTTATTTTGAGTTTTTTATTGGCAATTTTTTGTGAATCAGAATTTTCTTCTTCTTCTTCATCTTGTTGAAGGTCTTGTGACCTGTTCTTAAGAGGGATTAGCCTCCTGCGATGTCGATTCCCAGCTATCGACCCGTCTCTTTGGTAGTCTGCCCGGTATATAATAAAACTACCTTTTAATAAAAGTAAAAAAAAAAACTAAAAGTACCTTTGCAGTTTTTTTAACTTTTATTTTATTCGACCACTGACCGGGTTTTACCGTTACTGACATCATCAGACTGGTGAAGACAGACTATACAAAATTCAAACCAGTACACAAGATATGCATTAACCACTGCACTAACAAGGCGTAAAACAAATTGGATTATTGCACTACAATACCATTGTTTTTAATTGAACTCAGTAAAAATAAACAGGCTTTTTTATCTCCTTCGTAGTAACTACAATACAACAGAGTAGACACGGGTGATCGAATGAAAAAAAGATGATGATATGGCATTTTATTACAAAATAATTTTAAAATATAGTTTTCAATAGGTTATTACTAAGTCAAAAGAAACGGGGAAAATAATTAATAACATAAACAAAGAATCCGTTTATTTTAAGTATGTATATATATATAAATATATATATATATATATATATATATATATATATATATATATATATATATATATATATATATATATATATATATATATATATATATATATATATATATATATATATATATATATATATATATATATATATATATATATATATATATATATATATATATATATATATATATATATATATATATATATATATATATATATATATATATATATATATATATATATATATATATATATATATATATATATATATATATATATATATAATAAAAAAATATTGTCTTTATTTCATACTTACATTTCAGGTGACAATATTATGATTTGATTACCGTAAACCAAATAATTTATTTTATATTTTACTTAATTTCATTCAAATTATTGTTATTGTCACGAAAAATACTAAATACCCAATTTTTCGTCGTCATTCTCCTGCCGATCGACTCCTGAAAGCATTTATATACCAAATTACATGCGCGAAACCTTTTCCACGTCGTTAAGACGTAATAATTTTAAAACGACAGCAGATAGTCGATAAGGCTCCGTGTTTTCTCCTTGTGATTGTGTATTTTTCACGCATACTCGGCATAGCGTGTCGGCACGCACATATTTCGCTAACTTCTCACAACGTAAACTTTTCTACTCTCGTATTCACCTTTCTCCCGCTCGGCGTCTTCCAATTTATAAAAAGAAATACCATTGTTTGGGTTTACATTATGCAAAGCGAAAATTTTCCCTTTGGTACAATATTTATTCGAGAGAAATACTTCTAACCGCCTCCTTTAAGCATATTCACGATAAATTCAAGAACCGCCCATAAATATTTATCACACACTGTTTACCTGTATGTTTGGATACGTACTCGCAAATGTAATTTGTATTATTCGTGAGAAAATAAATTACATAACGTATCTCCCGAATTTTCAACAACAAAAAACTCTACTGGCATTTAGAAAATTAACTTATACATATAAAAGTATAATCGTATCATAACATACGCAGAAAATATGTTTTGTGTGATGAAGTTTTTTTATAATTACCAAATTTAAAAAAATATGTGCTGAAATGTGGAAAAAAATACATACCGTAGAACGGGGCTACTTGAACATTGATGTGTTACTTGAGCCCAGTACAAAAAAGATATTTAAATCTGTATTTGGTCTACAATAATGAACGTATCGTGACAATGAGTGTCAGGGAAACAATGAATCATGTCCATACGTTCATTAATGTAGACCAAATACAGATCTAAATTAAAAAAATTGTACTGGGCTCAAGTAACACATCAATGTTTAAGTAGCCCCGTTCTACGGTACTATTTTCTTTGAATAAATTTTGATTATTTTAATGGGGAAATTCTGCTGAAAAACGTTTATTTTTGTTGTTGTTTTTCCTCTTTCTTCTTCATCTTGCTGTTGGCCTTATGGCCTGTTTTTAAGAGATATATATATTTTTGAGATCTTCTGCGATGTCGATTCCTAGCTGTCAATCCATCTGTTTGGCATTCTATTCGGGAGTCGTCTGCCTTGGGAGTTGTCTGTGCAGCGCAATGTTATTTGACCGATTTGGTAAATTTTATTTGGATGTTCATTCGTAAACTAAAACTCAAATCAAACCAACCATCACGCCACTTTCCCTAGGGGGTTGCTACAGAGAATAGAACGCCACACCAATCTGTTTTTGTAAACAATCTTCACCGCTTCCACATTCACTGATAGGTTGTCTTTCGATAAAACTGACTTAAGTGCACCATCCACTCTCCTTTGTGTATCGTTATCAATCTTTCCATCCCTAGAAAACATACTTCTCAAATAAACGAAATCGTGTACTTGTTCTCAATTTTCTATTTTAACTAATTGTGTAATATTTATTTGTTATTACACACAAATCTTTATTAATATATATTTTTTTTAAACTATGATTGGACACTGTTTTTTCCGTAATTGCATGTATTATGTAATTAGTAATGTTTGAGAATGATGCGGAATCTATCGAAACACGTGTCACGACACATTTTTAAAAAAAGTGGTATTTACAAAGTAAAACTACAATTAAAAACTATAAGTTACATTTACCTTGTAAAAATATACGTTGAATATATTGAATGAAAGAAATGGGTAAAAATAGTTCTGTGTACGAATAAATTTGTTAGAGATTTGCGTGTGATATGGCTTCAGCAAAAGCTTTTTAGGGAATACACCCGCTTTCTTTTGTAATTATAAATGTTTAATTACACAATGTTCAAAAAGAGGTTTCTTTCGCTTAGGAAACGGGGTAAATTTAAAATATTTCCACCATAATATTTTCCCCAATTCATTCACAGTGAA
Source organism: Brachycentrus maculatus (assembly GCF_059751285.1). Classification (NCBI taxonomy): domain Eukaryota; kingdom Metazoa; phylum Arthropoda; class Insecta; order Trichoptera; family Brachycentridae; genus Brachycentrus; species Brachycentrus maculatus. Next base: position 1,017,285 of record NW_028280941.1, read on the forward strand.
GCGCCCTTGAGGTATTTTTTTACGAAAATGGCGCTATATAAGTTATCCAATTTTATTATTATTATTAAATATATCAAAGGATTGTTCAAATATAAAAAAACCCTTATCCGCACCCAATGGTGCATAGGGCACTGCGTCATATAAACGCAGTGTTATCTTGATCGTTTACACATGAAGGAAAGGTGATCAGCCTTCCGCTTCAGGGTAATATTGAATAAATATTACAGTGAAAAAGTCACTTATATTTATTTTACCCCTCTTGGAAATCGAACCCGGGACCTCCAGAACGGTAGCCGAGCGTGCTGACCATTACACTACGGAGGCGGACAAAGGAGGTTCTAGTATAAGGAACTTAATATCCTAACAATGCCGTACACATTCAAATTACTTTTTTATTTACAAACACAAATAATATGACCATCATCAGTCCATTTGAGCTATACATTTGTTTGAAAATGCCATAACGAGCGGAAACAATAGTCACAAATAAATATGTGTTTTTTAACAGTAAAAAAACTATTTAATAAGTTTATCAAGAAATATGTGTCTGATTTAAACATTTAATAACGAAGTGAATAGATATTCACAGTGAATGTTTTTTTTAACTGCACGAATATATGTATTTCCTCTCTTTAAAAAAAATGCACTTGTCTAAGAAATCACTATCTATCTTTAGTATCCTAACTGTCCATCAAACCTCTTCGTTTAGTTTTTTCCTCTACCTCCTTCCCTAAACTCCCTTTTTCCTTTGCCTTCCTTATTATCATCAGTTTGTAATTTATGTTTTATTAATGTTCAAGTACTATCTACCCTCTGGTTGCAAACAGCTATATATGGTATCAAACGTTTTGACCAATATCACTAGTCGGTTTTTGGTTGGTTGGAAGATGTTGCTTTTTAGCTATAAGCCCACCAATGTTATAATTTTTTTTCTGTATTTGAATTTTAAATAAATAAATATGTATTATTTCGAGAAATATTCAATATTAAAAACAAAATAAATATGTATTATTTTTTGACGTCTCATCAAAGATGAAGAAGAATATGGAAGTCTGGGCATTTACGGGGCTGACGACCGTTATAGGCTGGTTTAAGTGATCACTTTACACGTGTGTAAAGTGATCACTTAAACCAACCTATGATGGTCGTCAGCCTCGTAAATGCCCAGACTTCCAAATTCTTTAATGAGATGTCAAAAAATAATATGAAAATTTACATAAATAAGTGTAGAATTCAATCCAATAAACCTTGTTTAATTTTGGATATTTTACCCAACGATTCAATATGGAATTCTACCAACTGTCTGCAGTTACAATAAATTGAATCTCTGAGTTGTTATACAAATGGTGAGTTTAAAACATCGAACACTTTTATTGACTAGCGATAGTTTAACTCCTTACGCAAAGTGTACTGTTCCCTATTTCCTTACAGCGAGGGCAAAGTGTACTTTACAGGCTGTTAAAGAGAAGAAGTAAGATCGGGCGAAGGTTAAATTCGAATAACGTAATCCTTCGGCGCGAGGACGATACAAGTCGTGAACCTTGACTCGGCGATAATGCGATGTTAATCGGTTCAGTCTTGTAAATACTTTGGCCTGAAAGGATGTGACAAGCTTGGGCTTGCGCGAGGGATGTAGTTTAAAGCAGGGGTGGGGAATCTGCGGCCTTAAGGCCAAATGAGGTGTCTTGGCTGCTCTGGTATGGCCTTTTGACTTTGTTTGTGCCAATTTCATAGAAACAAATAAATATTTATATCTTTTTATGTAAAAATTCATCCTGTTCGTGTCCACAAAACTCGATAAGAAGTCGATGGATTTTATTTTTTATTTATTTATTTGGGTTAACAACAGCAACATATACGAAACAAAACATTAAAATACACATTAAATAAGCCAATTATAGTTAAATACAGAAACATAAAGATTAGTACAAAATATTTAGTGTACAATAGATCTAGTAAATGAACACGCCATGAGAGAAAATGTGCGTGTGTGAAGTGTGTAAGAAGTGTGTGTATATATGTGTTTGTGTTTGTGTGTGTGTATGTGCGTGATGTTGTATAATGTATTGTACACATAACATCCTTATTGCTATTGTTATTGTTTAACATATTCTTATTGCTCATGGCGGACAACGTGCTTCTTGATTGATGCTAAAATATTGTACATTTTCCCACAAACATTGTGAAGTATATTAGAAATGTGTGCTCTCTCTTTTAACTATTTACATTTAACCAGATCGAGCTACTGGTAGCCGGGTACAATTTGTGTATAACAACATACATACAATTAGTATGCAATATTTAACGTACAATAAGTATATATGTATAAATATATAAAATACATATTATTGATCAAATATAATAAACGTAACTATATATATATATTGGGTTGATGCAAAAGTTTTGACCGCTTTTTACATATATTTTTTTAATATTTTTTTTTCTTGTGTATTATTTATTTAATAAATTATATAATTTCCATCAGTTCTTATAACCTTCTCCCATCTTTTTTTCAACTAATTAATACCAGTAGTATAAAATTCCGTGGATTTTGATGCGAAAAATGAAGTAAGGGATGTTTTTACCTGCTCTATTGAATAATTTTTTTCATCATTTAAATTTTTTTGCAGTGATCGGAATAAATAAAATTCAGAAAGAGCAAGATCTGGAGAATACAGTGGATGCTTGATAACATCCCAATTTAACTCATTTAGCTTGTGTTGGGTCATCATAGCCACATGTGGTCGCGCGTTGTCGTGATGAAACACTGCCCCTTTTCTGTTTACCAATTCTGGTCTATCCTTTTGAAGGACCATGTTCAATTTAGATAAATGCTGACAATATCGTTCTGCTGTACTTGTCTTATCGTGTTCCAAGAGTTCAAATTACACAATACCCTTATTATCCCACCAAACACAAAGTATAACTTTTTTTTATGGATTTCGGCCTTCGAAGTTGTTAATGGGGCTTGTCCAGGTATAGTCCAATGTCTTTTTCTTGTCACGTTGTTGTACACGACCCATTTCTCATCTCCCGTCACCAAACGATGCAAAAAAGGTTCATGTTTTTGTCTCGCACTCAAAGCAACGCGCGTTGAAACACGATCCAATAAATTGGCAGCCGACAATTGATGAGGTATCCAAACGTCGTACCGCGAAACCATTTCCATACGCTTCAAATGTCTTAATGCGATTGTTTGGTTGACTCCCATCATTGACACAATCTCTCTGATGGTAAGACGTGGATTGGTGTCAATTATGACTTTTAATTCGTCTTCATCAGACTTCAATGGCCGCCCGGTACGTGGTTTATCAATGAGTGAAAAATCTCCAGATCGGAATTTTGCAAACCATCTTCGTACCTGTCGAACTTTGATGACATCTGCTCCGTACACTTCACAAATGTTTTTGGTTGCCACACTCGCGGTATTGTCTTTACGGAATTCATAAAGTAAACAATGACGTAAATGCACTTTATCGAACGACATTTTGAAAAAATACAAGGGGTTATTACTGAACTCTGGCCAGGCCAAAACTGAATAGAAAGTAGAGGGAAAGCATCCTTTATACAATGGAATCATAATATATATATATATATATATATATATATATATATATATATATATATATATATATATATATATATATATATATATATATATATATATATATATATATATATATATATATATATATATATATATATATATATATATATATATATATATATATATATATATATATATATATATATATATATATATATATATATATATATATATATATATATATATATATATATATATATATATATATATATATATGTGTGTGTGTATGTGTGTATTTTTACTACTAGTTTGTTGAAAATCAAAATTCGATTCCCAATTTGATTTCACCCTCATAATTAATCACCTGTTTATTACTAAATACTGTGTATTATTAAATATGAGGAAGTATAGTTAATACACTCCCGAAAAAGTTCAGTGACTTGTCTGACGGTGTGGTAATGAATCAACTATATCCCCTTGAAAATGCAACTTAGAACATAAATTACTCAGGCGCGGGACAGTACTCGATGAAAAACACCAATGAAATTCTAAAACTCTAACTAATTTACATGTTCTAGAATGGGGGAGAGCTCCCCGTTTTGGTGAATTCTTTCTACCACCGGAGACAGAAAAAGGTGGAAAAAAACGTTGTGGAACAAAATATATGTGCATTTCGTAGTGTGTGAATAATTCTATCGAAAAAGAAAGACTCTTTTATTACCTTGTTGACATTTTTCGAATTAGCGAGTACATTAAGAAACATTTTAGATTCATGACAGTTTATTATTTATTATATTTAGATTTCCAAAAGATTTTTTTGGCTGGAGGACCCGGATTCGATTCTTAGGGGGGTGTAAATAAATATAATTGATATTACACTCTAATATTTATTTGATATTACCCTGGACTAGTCCCTGAAGCGCAGAAGTGATCACCGTGCCTTCATGTAAGTAACGATCAAGATAACACTGCGTCAATATGATGCAGTGCCCTATGCACCATTGTATCTACTGTACACACTAAGCACCTACTGTAAAACAAATCGAAAATCTCTTGATTACATGATAAACTTTAACTTAGCATTCTAGAAAATACAACAAAAATAACTAAATAAATATCCCAATTTGGTTTAGTTGTTATTTTACACAAAAGGGAAACATATTTAATGTGGTTTTGGCTCGTTTGTTTAGTTAAAAAAATATAGACTCATGGTTATTTATTCTTAACACAGAAATTCAATACGCCTACATTTAACTGGCTTCAATTCCCAGAGAGCTCTTTACCTTTGAAATTAACAAAATCCTGAATTATACCAAAAACAAAAAACGTGAGAAATTAATCGCGAAAGCATGTTAATTAATTCGGTCCATTTTTAAATTAAATTTTACTTAAATACCACTATTTTTTAAAATAAATTGCGACACGTGTTTCGATGAATTTAGCATCACTACCAAACAAAGTATACGGTGTTTGATAATGATGCTGAATGCAATGAAACTCGTGCCAGAATAGATTTTTTTAAATACCGGCATTTAGCAAGTAAAATTTTCGTTCAACAAGTAAATAATATTGGATACATTCAATAGCAAAAATAAAATCGGTAGTTACCAACGAAAATAGGACACAATATTAATCACGAAAATCCGAATATATAGAATTGGTTTATCAACTGGTTACTTAAAAAAATAAGGATTTCGATTAAAAACTTATTTGTGACAATAGAAGAAACCTGCCAAAGAACTTTTAATTGTGGTTTATTTTACTGATTCATTTATTTCACGATTCATTTTCTTCACACTAATGTCATTTCCATGTTTTCGTACTTAGAATTGAAACATATGGATCGTGTTTTCTCTTTGTATTTCGATCAAATGAGCCGGAAATGGGCCGCGACATGGTTACAAACCAAAACGATTTTATATTGCGAAAAAAGGGAAAAATAAAATCCGAAACTATCCGTACGGCCAGAGTACACCACTGGGGAAGTTAGCGGTGGGAAGAACAGCTCAGTTAGCTAAACTAGGGTTGCGAATTATGTAGCTTCCCGAAATATTAGCGAGGATCATAAAGTATTCATAAAGTGTTCATACTTATTTATTTTTTTACAATTTTTTTAATAATATTAGTATATAAACACTCACACTCACATAACATTTTTATGTCTACCGGTTTCGAGACGTACCCGTCTCTACGTCAGGACAATCACTACCACAGCATGCAAACAATACCACCCTTCACCACCATGGCACCATTTACACGCTTAAAACTATTTAAAAAATCTCGGTGAGTATTATAATATACTAATAATATTAACATTTTTGTAAAAAAAAAAGTAAAAATGACCAACCACAAAGTAAATGCTTTAAATATTAATAATATTGAGAACAGTATTGTTCATATTTTAACATTATTTGAATACAATTAAAATGTCATAAACAACAGCCTTTTTTTCTATATTTTATTTATTTTTGCATTTCACAATATAATGTAATTACAAGTACAAAAATTAACTATTGTATTTATATATAAAAAGATCCCGCAAAGGCATACCGTGGGTATGCATTTTATTTTAAGTTGTAATAAAGAGTATTAGAAAGAATAAAAGATATACATATATATATATATATATATATATATATATATATATATATATATATATATATATATATATATATATATATATATATATATATATATATATATATATATATATATATATATATATATATATATATATATATATATATATATATATATATATATATATATATATATATATATATATATATATATATATATATATATATATATATATATATATATATATATATATATATATATATATATATATATATATATATATATATATATATGTCCGCCTCCGTAGTGTAATGGTCAGCATGCTCAGCTACCGTTCTGGAGGTCCCGGGTTCGATTTCCAGGGGGGCTTAATAAATAAAAGTAATTTTTTCACTCTAATATTTATTCAATATTACACTGGACTGGTACCTGAAGTGGAGGGCTGATCACCTTTCTTTCATGTGTAAACGATCGAGATAACACTGCGTTTATATACAGCACTGCCCTATGCACCATTGGGGTGCGGTAAGGGTTATAATTGTACATATATATATATATATATATATATATATATATATATATATATATATATATATATATATATATATATATATATATATATATATATATATATATATATATATATATATATATATATATATATATATATATATATATATATATATATATATATATATATATATATACATATATATATATATATATATATATATATGTATATATATATATACATATATACATATATATATATATATATATATATATATATATATATATATATATATATATATATATATATATATATATATTTATATATATCTTTTTTTATATGTTTATATATATATATATAAAACATAAATATATATATTTATATATATATATATATATATATATATATATATATATATATATATATATATATATATATATATATATATATATATATATATATATATATATATATATATATATATATATATATATATATATATATATATAATATATATATATATATATATATATATATATATATATATATATATATATATATATATATATATATATATATATATATATATTTTGCATAATATATGTATTCAGTTCGCATATATACACCCTTAATTAAAGCCTTTTTGTACGTGCTACTTCTATGTACATTTGAATTTATAAGTTTCTTTAGCAGAGACCTTTATGAAATGTTTGTACGTTCCTTCTCCAATTATTTTACGTACACCTTCTTTCACATGCGAGTGCTCAGCAACATCTATGGCTGAGTTGAGTTAGTCCTTTATTTAGCAGAGACTTTCATAAAATGTATGTAAGAGTCTTCCGAATTATTTTACACACTATAAAACGCCTGAAAATAACATTTTCAATTTTGAATAAACTTATACTTTGACCAGTTATTCAGTTACAAAATAAATTACTCCTTTGTGGAAACAAACCCAGAATTTATGAAAAAATATTGTTCAATACAATTAAATTGGATTTTTTTAACTATTTTTGCGATTTAACCATCTTTTTATGAGAATTTTTAATGAAAAGTACAAGAGAAACATTCTAGTAATGTTTAATATCTTAATACGACGATGTTACGGGTACATTTACCATAAAGCGCTGCGAAAAGGTCCAGGGATAATGCAATCTCGAGTTAAAAATGTATTACAGACCTTGTAACAACACTTTCAAACTGCCGACCCTTAAAATATTACTCCTCCGCAAACTCACCCCTCGGCCGCGGAGGGCGGCGGGAGCAGGCAGGGGCGGGGGGAGGGGGTAATTCGTTTTGGTAGGTCGGGAGGGGTAATGACCGGGTAGGGGAGACTTGCACAAACAGCGGGGATAGCACGCAATGCTCCTGGGTTTCCTGCGACCCTGGTAAGTGCAACCCTGATACGTGAACTGACGTCATAAAACAACATATATTTTTAAGTTGTCATCCGTTGTTCATAAGTTGTCATCCGGAGTTGACGTATTCGTTGTGCAACGCTTAATAAAAGCAACACTTAGGAGTTTTTCCCGTTTTTTAAATCATATTTTCATATGGTGTACAAAGTGCGTGGAAGTTTTTGGTATCGTAAGGGAAGGGTAATTAAGTATAACCTAACTATGAGTATTTCAATGTTTTAGAATTTATTACATAAACCCTGATGATGACAAGGTTCTTGTCGAAACCGGTTGGTTGGTTGTACCAATAAAAAGTGGTTGAAACAAAGTTGTTTTTTTATAAGGTTTATTTTTGCCCCAAAGTATTTTCGAAAAATATTCAAGAAAGCATGAATTTTAGTTAGAAGTCAGAAGTATGTTAGAAGAATGTCATAGTTAGAAGAATGTCAGCGAGGATGTTTTCAAGCGTCTCCTAGTATATAAAATAATAAGGATCTAACGTACATTTCACAACGGTCTTGCTAATTTCTTAACTTACTCAACTCAACAATAGATGTTGCATTCAGCGCATTCAGGTTTCCGCCCCAGCCCATTCGGTTTCAGAATACGTGAGTTTTTTGCCAATCACTCGATCACTGTTCCCACCCATCTCACATGATCTCGCTTGTTCTGACAGCTTCTTGTTTCTCAGAATCAAAAGACCTTTGAGAAGAAGAAGATTTGAGACGATTCCGGAGATTAAGACAAATAAGACGAAAGAACTGAAGGACATCACAATAGAAGCGTTCCAGGACTATTTCCCAAAGTGGAAACACCGTTGGGATAAGTGTGTGCATCGGGTAAGTGAATACTTTGAAGGGGACCTAGACGTAACTTCTAAATAATGAACGTTTTAACAATGTTAATAACATTTATTATATCGACATATATAAAATAAGCGCCCTTGAGGTAGTTTTTACGAAAACGGCGCCATGTAAATCATCCAAAATTACTATTATTACTATCGAATACTGGATAATTCATCCTACGGATGAAATGTCATTTTTAAAGGTGTCTCAACTTGATATGAAACATGCATCATTCTTCCCTTTTTTTATGAAAGAAGATGGAAGTCTGAGCGTCCAGGGCTTACGACCTGGCATTTGGCTAACCTTAGCGATCACTTTATTAATTTAAACATTCAATTTTTATTACCCGTTAATGTTAATAAATTTATTTAATTGTTCTGTAAAATTTCAAAAAAAAATAATAAAAAATAAAATAATATTAATATTGTTGATCTAAATAACTCCCTAAGTTCAAAAAGGACACATTCAAAATATTTTGTGTTTTATCCAAAATACTGAATGTTAAAGTTGTCTACTCCGTCTTCAAAACCTTATCCTCTCCCAGGGGTGCATAAGGAACTGTGTCATATAGAAGCAATGTTGAATTTATCGTTAAATACAATTTGGGTAAAATAAGGTTAATATTAATATTAAATATTGCAGAGAAAAATCATGGCCCCAATTTTAACCCTCATTCCGATTCCGCGCTTCACTCAACCTACCGTAATATGAAATAAAACACCATTGATGTTTACTGCACGTTATGGTTTTCTCAAAACCCAATATTATTTGAAGACAATGGAAATTCACCCCACCCCCATTTTACCCAGTACAAAATTTCCATAAATTCATAAACTAACGATAAATATCAATAAATGGCTCGGAAATTGGACAATATTGAATATTTATGTGCAATCGGTTTCAATTCTGGGGTCGCACTAAGAACTAAATATGGTGAATGAATGAAATAACGATTTTGTACAAAGAAGTAAGTATAGTCAATTTTGTTATTGAATTCGATAATTGAAAGTTAATAATGCCAATTAGTTCACAAATTACATTTGTACTGCATATATTTTTAAATTTCTATACACAATGAAATTTGGTCTATGGTACTGTTCACTTTATCATCAGTAGTGCATAATGTACAGTGTCATAATGTTCTCGTAAAGCGTACTGAAAATAATTCTCACAATTCACTCACTCCTTTGAACAACGTCATATATTGTACATTTAAATATATATATATATATATATATATATATATATATATATATATATATATATATATATATATATATATATATATATATATATATATATATATATATATATATATATATATATATATATATATATATATATATATATATATATATATATATATATATATATATATATATTATATATATATATATATATATATATATATATATATATATATATATATATATATATATATATATATATATATATATATATATATTCTTCGGCTAAAACTACGTTTTTTCAATCAGCTAAACTTCTTTCGCAGCGAGTCTATCAAGGTTTTATTTCCCGCCCTCCTTAATACATTTCCTTGAAGCGTTCCAAGTTCTATCGCCCCGGCTTCCACCTTACACCCTTCCAAGGTCCAGGGTGGAAAATTCATAATTCTACCTAGCCTAGGGTTGCCATAATAGTCTAGGTACCAACCGGGACACAAATCAAAACTCACGAAAACTCATGTACAGAGTTTATTTAAATTCACATATCGCTCACTTCTCGTTAATTTTCAGTTGTGCATGTTTTCAGAATGGGACATGGGACATTGGGACATGGGATTAAGGTTAACAAGACTGGAACACAAATAATAAAGTAACAGAAAGATTTAAAAACGATCTCCTGAAGTTTTTTGATATATGACGTTGTTGAAAGGAGTGAGCGACAAGTGTAACATTCACCGCATTGTCTATTATTGAACATTCATATGGAATTAATTTTTGAAACTTGTTTATATGCAATAGGTCTTGGGATACCTTTCACATGCGGGTGGCATTTCCAAAAGATTTAAATGTATGGCTGGATATGGCGATATTAGTTAAGAAATTTTGAAGTATACAGGCTTAAAAAATTAATGCAATATGGATGTTCAATAATGGCTAGAATAGTGAACGTTACACAGGTATATAAAGCGATCGCTTAAGCCAGCCGAATGCAAAATCGTTAACCTTGGGATTCGCAGACTTCCATCTTCTTTCATATAAAAAAACAAGAGATGTTTCATATCAAGTTAAAACACCTATAATATTGTAGGGTGAACAATTCAGTGTCTGACATAATAAATAATATTCATATTGCCCAACAGTATTTTCATTTTATTTTTCATTCACTAGTTCAAAAATAGTGAACTGTTTATACATTTTTCTATCGCGGCAAGCTCACAAGGCTCACGCCATGATCTTTGAAAAAAAACGCGACTCACTTATCCCGACTGGGACATTTAACGGACAAACCGGGACAACTGGGACATCCCAACCAATGACATGTCCCAGTATACCGGAACGAGTGGTAACCCTGTCCGCATACCTAATGATCCGCTCAGCAAACGCCAGCTAAAACTTTCAACTTTCGAAAAAAAAGATCGGCCAAAACGGAAGAAGTGCGAAAATGTAGATTTATCAACGTAATTCCTATACCCCAGCATTTTGACTGATTCATGAAACTGTTTAAAACTTTTTTCGGGTAAAATGATATCCATAATCAAGTTTAAATTTACAGTCTGTTGGGTAAGACCAGCCATTAGTGCCTTTTAAAATATTGAACCTTTTGCGTATATTGTATTATCTCCAACATATGTAATAGGTGCATATAGACCACCATTTAAAATATCTAAGCATATATATATATATATATATATATATATATATATATATATATATATATATATATATATATATATATATATATATATATATATATATATATATATATATATGTATATATATATATATATATATATACATATATAAAACAGTTAACAGTAATTAAATAAGAAACATTAGGTATACAAAACTTGAAAAGAGTGTACTATGCCATTGTTCACTCAATATTACAATATGGTATTGTTGGATGGGGGGGGGGGAACATATGTACATACAACAAAGCATAAAAGCTGTCAAAATAGTTCAGAATGCAATCATTAAAGCCATTTTATAAAAAATAAAACTTAAAAGTCCCTAATATTAAAACCATTTTTTAAAAAAACAGCAATTCTTCAACTATTAAAGGGTGATAAAATTGTTATCTTTTTTGTAAAAGAAATTGGAAATATCTATACTAGAAATATCTAAGAAATGAATCAAATTGTAATATGTTTTGGAACTATATTAGAAATATCTATACCAGATATTTCTAGTAAATTAATCAAATTGTTACATTTTTTTGTAACTTTATTAGAAATATCTTTACTAGAACTGTCTAGCAAATTAATTTATCTGTAAATTTATTTTAAAAACTATATTAGACATATCTTTACTAAAAATGTCTCGCAAATGAATTAAATTGTGATAATTTTTTGCACATAAATTAGAAATATCTTAACTTGCACTGTCCAGCAAATTAATAAATTTGTATTATTTTTGTAGCAATATTTTTCAACAAAAATTAAAAAAAACACCGTTGTTTCGATTCAGTAAATACAAATGAAGGTTAATCGTTTTCCGATTCGCATTTATACCAAACGCAGACGTTAACTCAAAAACTTACCCCTGTACCTCGTTACAGTTATCAGTAATAAAAATTCAAATATCCAATGAAAATGTTATTTTATCGCTAAAGTTTATGTAGAAACTTTGGAAATACGGAAGGTTATCCTCTGATGAATGATTCTAGCTCGTTCCGGCTATTTTGCATACTCCTTGTTAGTCAGAAAATCTATGATGAATAGTTCTATTAGTACAATCTTGTGGGTACCTAACAAAATACTAGTTTTTGTTAAAATACTAAACATGAAAGTCCTGATATTAAAAACTAAAATACAAATTAAAATATTTCCCAGGTTATTTTTAAAATGGCTAATACTTATTTATATACCTTCATAACATTTTTAGTGTGTCTAAATACTTCTTCACAATTGTGGGTTTTCTCCAATAAGGAGTTTTATATTGGGAGTTATTTTTACTGTTTTTTTCGACATCTCAACATAAATGAACAAAAATATGGAATTCAGGGTATTTACAGGGCTTACGACTTATCATAGACATGTTAAGTTATCACTTTAGACACGTGTAACATTCACTATTCTACACGTCATTAATCTCATGACAGAGTACATATGAGTTCACAACAGCCATCTATGTTGGATTGAGAAAGCTTTTATTAAGTAGAAACCCTTTTGTTTGGATGTATGCAAGATACGAAATCCGGATTATTTTTACATAAGTATGTATCTGTCATAAGATTAATGATATCGCTCACGTCATAAATAAAAAAAAACTTGATTTTCAGGAGATCGTTTTTAAAGTTTAAAAATATAATACAGTGTATGAAAAATAAATAAAGAGCCACTTATTGAACTTTTTACCGTGCATCAGATCTTTTTAGGTAAAACCTGAATGTTTTTTCTCCATTTAAAAAATATTCAGTTTATTTTTAAAAAATAATAAAACAATACCTTTTCTTCAAAATGCTAAAAACAACACTTTCTGCCCTGTAGAGGGTTAATCTTTAGTTAAAAATATGCCACTTTTGCTGGGATATAGTACATTTTATGGGCATTCCAAAAACATGCACAACTGAAAATTGACGATTTTTTTATATATGACGTTCTTGAAAGGAGTGAGCGATATATCAAGGAGTTTATGTAGTGTGGTTATTAATCATAGGTAGAATTGTAAATGTTGCACGTGTGTAAAGTGATCAGTTAACCAGCCTATAACAGGTGATAAGCCCTGTCAATACCCAGACTTCGATATTTATCTATGTTGACGAATTTTTTTCACTTCATATCATGATTATTGAGTTTAAATATCGGCATAAACAAAAAAACATTCTAAAACAAACAAAAAGTCTGTTATTTTTCCCTTAAGTTTATTTTGACGTACTTAGAGCTGGTGGCAGTCATTAGTAAACACTTGTCACCCCTCGAAAGACAATTAACATTCTCACACACAAGTAGTTTTCTAGCAAGTAGAACGACTTTTTACTTATTGCGCCAGTATACCAAAGAACCCTCATACGTTTCACCCAAAGCACTGGTAATAAGGGAGCAAAGTTCCAACTTACCGAGCCTTTATGGCGTTGTTCACACGTAGAACGTATTATCCTCTAAATAGACAAACATTTTGCAATCCGTGAATTTGTGAGGCCTCATTTTTCCAAAGGAAGTGCTGTTTGTTACTAAGATTTTCGTAATACGTTTGTAAATACAAAGAAGTTTTAATATATACATCGTATAATACAATAAAGTTTCTTTGTATTTACAAACATTTTTAATTTTTTTTTAAATAATTTATAGTGTTTGTAAATACAAAAAATAACTTAATGTACAGGGTGGCGCAAAATTAATCACCCTATAGGAAGATGTTACAATTTTTGCAAATGACCTCATAAGTCAATCGTATTTGACATTTGTAAACTAGACAGCTGCAGTAAACCAAAAAAATCTAATTGGCACAAAATTAATCATCCAATTTTGATTATCACTAGCTTTTTAGTAAATAAAAAAAATGAGAGTGATGGTCAAGTGACTGCCGCCAGTGTTGATACACATTTGTGCCCGTTTATCAATCTGCTTCTATACTCTAACTGTAAAGTTAGCAAAAATTTTAATATAATTGACTTATAACGCCATTTGCAAAAATTATAAAATCATCCGATAGGGTGGTTAATCTTACGCCACCCTGTACATCATCTATTAAAGTTTTTCAAAGCCTCATCCGCACCCCAATGGTGCATAGGGCATCATACAAATGCAGTGTTATCTTATTCGTTAAGACATGAAGGAAAGGTGATTAACCCTCCGCTTCAGGTACCACTCCAGGGTAATATTGAATAAATATTGGAGTGAAAAAAATCACTTTTATTTATTTGACCCCCCCTAGGATTCGAACCCGGGACCTCCAGAACGGTAGCCGAGCGTGCTGACCATTACACTACGGAGGCGGACACTATTAAAGTTTACAACCTGGTTACTAATATTCGGGGAAAAAACTATTTCGTGGTTATTTTATTTTATAAAATGCAGTCCCACCAAGAAATGCCTGTACAAAACTTGAATATAATAATTATGATTGAAATCTGTAATCTTAAAAGGCTCAAAATTAAACCATGCATATTCATTACTTCCCTTCTCTGAGTGCTCTTCATAGGGAAACTTTAGCCATTCGAAAAAAGCGTCGCCATAATAAAACCGTTACTGTGCCTAATTAGAATTCCCGAAGAAGTGAATATTTGGCTCGTTTGCATGTTAAACTTCTCGGTCAAATGTGTTTGGGAAGATAAGCGGAGGAATGACACTGAAACGAGCGGGGGTGAATAATTTACAGCCCTCCGCGCACACCCCGACTCACGCAAATACGAAGTGCCTAACTGTCTGGCTACCGATATATCGAGCAACCCCATATTTCATCCCCTGTTCTGTGATAGAACCAGTCGTATTACTTGCACGTAAAATCGAAATACTCAATACAATTTTCATTAACAAGCTTGGTCGTACTGACGTTGTAAATACAGCGAGACTTGTGCAAACATACGGTATTTACGTAACCAACCCGTGTGTGTACATGACCGTATAAATACTAAGTATATTGGTAATAATCAATGAGTTGACTGAGGTAATCCCTTAGGGTTGTACAACAGGTTAAAGCGATACAAAAGACCAGATTTTTTTATATATTTCTTCATCTTTATCCGAAACCTTGAGGTAAAGATGCAAGCCTCTTTAGAATGTTTGAAAATGATGCGGAATGCATCGAAACACGCGTCTTAATAGGTTTTAAGAAATAGTGGTATTTACCAAGTAAAACTTAAATTAAAAATTGATAGAGATTACTTCAAAGTGACTGCCAAATAAATTAATCAGTGGCGTGCACAGAGAATTAATTAGTGCAGGCAGTAGAGGTAGGTAGTAAGGTAAGCCAGTACTAGCTACTAGGGTAGGCAGTAGAGGTAGATAGTAAGGTAAGCTAGGCACTTCTTAGTAAGGTAGGGTAGGTAGGTACTGGTTGCGTTTTTATGAACACGCGTTTTATACAAAGTTTGGACAGGCACTGCTTTTCTGCCTATACGGAATGCACGCCCCTGAAATTATTGATAATAAATAATACTTAAGGTGGAATATTCGATAGCCCGCAACTTTATTTTTTTTTCAACTCAGGTAAGATTTAAAATAATTTAATTTTTTGTTTAAAATAGCGTTTTTGTATTGCAAAAAATAAGTTTTTCCTCGAAATGAATATATGATTTTGAAAAGAATAGAGTTATTGAAAGGTTGGAGTTCAAAAAAAAATAAGAATAAAAAATATTCGCCTAATTCCAATATCGTCTGCCTCCGTAGTGTAATGGTCAGGACGCTCGGCTACCGTTCTGGAGGTCCCGGGTTCGATTCCCAGGGG
The DNA here is from genome assembly GCF_059751285.1 of Brachycentrus maculatus. NCBI lineage: Eukaryota > Metazoa > Arthropoda > Insecta > Trichoptera > Brachycentridae > Brachycentrus > Brachycentrus maculatus. The sequence goes on from NW_028280941.1 coordinate 1,033,742, forward strand.
GGGGTCAAATAAATAAGTGATTTTTTCACTGTACCTAATATTTATTCAATATTACCCTGGACTGGTACCTGAAGCGGAGGGCTGATCACCTTTCCTTCATGTGTAAACGATCAAGATTACACTGCGTTTATATGAAGCAGTGCCCTATGCACCATTGGGGTGCGGATAAGGGTTTCAGTATTATTTATTGATTCCAATATATGTTGTGCGCGAATAACACGTGTAGATTCTCGCGCAGCCGGTCACATACTGACTTCGTATATTTGAGAGTACTCTCTTAAAACATTATCAGCACAATGCATAATGTATTTACACGTGTCATTCAATAGAGGGGGGATTATTATAAAGTAAAAGGAAAATTCACCCTTTGCCTAGCCTCATACTATTTGTCACCCCTGGTCTGAGGGTTAATTCGTTAATTCAGTCGACCGGTCATTAATGCGTCCGCCATCCCCGCCAAACACGGAGCTTAATAAACTGAACTCCGGTTATGGTAAATAAATTCACGTTTCATAAATGAAAAATGGACCGACCATTCCGCTTTGAGTATCTGGCCGAATGATTTGTATCGATTCAGCAATATGTACACAGTCTACCCTTGGCCGGGCTTAATGGAAAGTAACGTGCCAGCTTTGACAATTTGTTTGGTGAGTGATGATCGAACTGACAGCTTAGCTTCTATATTTTTCCGACATTTTAAAATACAATTAACGATTTTTAATTAAGTTATTTTATTTTTTATTTTATTTATTCGGGAATTGTTCAGCTTACATATAAAAAATGATATAATAAACAATAGTTACATTAACAATAATAAACATTACATTACATTAACAAAAAATAGTTACGTTAAAAAAAACAATTAAACAATTCCACATTTTTGTTATAAAACTATTAAAAACATTCAGAGATTAAACAAAAAAAGGGTATTATATAAAATAATAGATTTAGCAGGAAGGTGAAAGAAAGGAGAGGAATTAATAAGGGTGGTTAAAGGATTTTTTCTAGGTAAGAAGTTTAAAAATATATTAAAAAATATATTTATACTTGGTGAATACCACAATTTCTTAAAATCTATTGTGACACGTATTTCGATACATTCCGCATCATTTTCAAAACATTTGAAAATGATCCGGAATGTATCGAAATTCGTCCTGCAATAGATTTTAAGAGGTAGTGGTATTTACCAAGTAAAAATTAAATAAAAAAATGGATGGATATTATCACAATGTGACAATTGATGAAATGATGACTAACCATCGCACCACTTCCCCGTGGAGGTAGGCAGAGAGAATAGAACTCAACATCAGTCGGTCTCTGCAAACATTTATCGCGTCTTCCACATTCTTTCATCTCCTTATAAATACATGTCGATTATTCCAACTCCTGACCTGACCACGCCGTTGAAATACTTAATCACGCCAAGTTTTTTTCGGTTTTCCTCTGCTTCTATGACAAACCACATTCGTTTCATAAATTTGTTTAAATTATTTTTCTACACTAATTCGGTTCACATCCCCAAACCATCTCAACATAGTTTTCCTAATTTTAGCGAATATGCTGATCTCAATTTTGCATAATTTATTTATATTACCATTAGAACATCTATCATACATCGTTTTACATAAATAAAACTTCAAAACAAAGATCGGGCGGTAATACCTTAAAGATAAATATAATATCAAATTAATATTCGCTTTCTTTTCTTGGCTGTTATGTTTTTGCATTGAATCCAATTATGAAATGCCCTTAATCCCTTGTATTTAAAAGCTCTTTGTTTTATCTTGATGAATGATGAAATAATGATCCCTTTTGAGATACAACCTTTCCATCCCTCGAAACAAAACGCCAGAGGCTTTGTAAAATGGACATATTATTTCCAAAGTTTCCCCGCGATGGTTACGTTAAACACTTCGCAAAATCTCTTAGTGCCTGCTTTATCTTTTAAAAATACCGTTTTCTCAATGTAACGGGGAGAAGGGTGTTTACTGGGGGTTAAACTTGAAGCCGGGATATCCATTCTTATTTCTTTGTCTCAAGTTTTCGATACAAAGAATTGTGAATTATTGTGAATTCGTGGTAAAGTATTTCTGTTGCGTTACTTTTCGTTAAACCTTATTAATATTTAAGCATTATCGGAGATAATTCAACGAGGCCCCTTTCACTTGTACTACAATATTGATTATGCCATATTATTTTTTGACATCTCATCAAAGATGAAGAAGAATATGGAAGTCTGGGCATTTACGGGGCTGACGACCGTCATCGGCTGGTTTAAGTGATCACTTTACACACGTGTAACATTCACCAATCCTACCCATTATTGACAACAACACTACTCAAATTCTTGGAAATTCTATATATCGCTCACTCCTTTCAAGAACGTCATAAATCAAAAAACTCGATTTTTCAGGAGAACGTTTTTAAAGTTTAAAAATATAATACAATGTATTAAAAATAAATATCAAGCCACTTACTGAACTTTTTACTGTGCAACACATCTTTTTAAGTAAAACCTGAAGGTTTTTTCTCCATTTGAAAAATATTTAGTTTGTTTTAAAAAATAATTAAACAATACCTTTTCTTCAAAATGCAAAAACAACACTTTCTGTCCTGTAGCGGGTAAATATTAAGTAAAAAATATGCCACTTCAACTGGGATATAGTAAATTTTCTGGGCATTCCGAAAACATGCACAACTGAAAATTTACGAATTTTGATTTATGACGTTCTTGAAAGGAGTGAGCGATATATGAACCAATTTAGAAACCTTGTTCTTGAATCACTAGAACTTCACTAGAGACATCTATTGGTGAGATGTAAAGAAACTTATATATGACTCCTGTAATTGGAGATAATCCAGATTTTGTGAACAAGTATTTGGACACACTCAAAATGTTGTAAATTGATTATGCCTATAAACTCTGTCGCGAGCTTGTAGATTTTGCGTCAAAATTTATGTATTCACTTTTTTATTATTTTCTATTTTTTATTATTTTCAACGAGGCCTCTTTCACTTTTTACTTCCAATATTGATTTTCCCTTTAAACTCTTTCTCGTAGATTTTTCGCATTTTTACTATTTTTTTAACAAAAATGTTAGTGATGTTCGTTATAACCGGTCACCGAGATTTCTGTCTACCGGTTTCAAGACGTACCTGTCTCTTCATCAGGACGATCACGACATCAGAATGCAATCAATACTCGACAAAAACGTACGTGATTAAAAAAAATGTAGTTGTGTGTGTGAATAGCACTATAGTAGTGACGTGTAGTGCTGTTTGCATGCTGGTGTTGTGTTTGTCCTGACGAAGAGCAGGATACATCTCGAAACCGGAGAGAAAAATATCGGCGAGTGGTTATTTACGAAAAAAATAGTAAAAAAAGCTAAACAGAAAGTAAATGCATCAATTTTTATTTAATTAATATTTATTTATTCACATTTGGAAAAACAACAACGTGAACATGAAAGTTTTTCTCGGTCTTCTTCTGCTCCTATTAACAACTACATTCACCTCATAAACTTGCTTTACTTTTCTATTGTCACTTATTTGTTCCACATATCCAAACCATATCAACATACATTTCATAATTCTCTCGATAATGCTTATCTCAGTCTTGTATTATTTCCTTATTTCACCATTCAAACATCTATTACACATCGTTTTGGCGCACATTAATCTGAGAGATCGCATATCGATTGCATTCAGTCTACTTTCATCCTTCGTTCATACTTCAACATGTTAAAAAAAATAATAAAATACAATTTTAAACATGTTGAATAAAAAAAATCAACATGCTCAAAAAAAATTATAAAACTTTTTGGTTGGTATATTTTATTCGCAAAAATCAACCCTGAATATCTAGAAGGTATACTTTTATTTTAATAATTGTGTGAATGGTTTAGAGTGGATCTCCTGAAAATATTTCAGACAGGAAAAAAAGGAACAGGGTCGGTTGGGAATAAAATGTCAAATGGAATAAATTTCAAGTGCTTTCAGCGCAGACACGCGCGTGTTTTGAAAATGAATGAACCCTGTTTCGCGAGAAAAACTGTTATGTCTAATACTAGTTCTAAGATGTAAGAGATTTGTGGGATAAGAAAAATGAAATTCGCGCCGCGCCAGTCTGAATGTAAAACAGGATATGAACTAGATATCATGTTTCTAGAATTAAAATCGTTATTTAAAAGAATTATTTTGTACTTCTTTGTTTTATGAGGACTCGATGTCCACCTCCGTGGTGAAATAGCGTATTCAGCGTAAATTAGTGGGTGTATAATAATAAAATAAACATTATGTTGCTTTGTAATTAAAGAAACGACATTAAAAGTTTATTCTTAATTAATTATTTATAAATTACGTACACTATGACAGTTCACCCAACATAATATATTTTGCTATCTGAAGTCTTTTGTTTATTCAGTGCGACGCATGGCGACATCTGGTGGTAGATTTGCGCGATCTGCTTTACCGACTGTCACAATATTGAGAGTCGGTACATATGTAGGTACTTAATAAAATCTATAGGTAGTATTTATATATATATATATATATATATATATATATATATATATATATATATATATATATATATATATATATATATATATATATATATATATATATATATATATATATATATATATATATATATATATATATATATATATATATATATATATATATATATATATATATATATATATATATATATATATATATTTACATATACTGGTTCCAGAAATTCGAGTAGTGTGGTTGTCAATCACGAGAAAAATGATGAATGTTACACGTGTATAAAATGATAACTTAACCAGCCTGTATGACAGGTTATAAACCTTGTAAAAACCGAGACTTTTATTATTTTGTCTAAATATTAAAGTAATTCTACATAAATATACGGAGTAAAATTTAATGAAAAACTTCATCAAACAGTAAACCCCCCCCCCCCCTATAGGTACCGCGTTATCGGAGGAAAGGTTATAAGTGGTCAATGTTTTCGATTGTATTTTAACATTTGAAACAGCGGAAATAACTGAAAAGAGTCAAATACCAAATTAAAATACAATTTCAAAACATTTACCCTCTATAACGTTCTTTCCGATAGCGCGGTACCTATCTCAACGATATAATAATAAAATAATAATAAATTTGGATAACTTATAACGAGTATAGCCCCATTTTCGTAAAATACTACCTCAAGGGCGCTTCACTGTGAATGAATTGGGGAAAATATTATGGTGGAAATGATTTAGCAAACAAATGTGTTTTTAGTATTTTTCTAAAGATCGTCTTTCTCTCACTATTTCTAACCATTGGTGGAAGAGCATTCCACGCCATCGGCCCCGCAACAGCAAAGGCAATTATATAAGGGGGTTTACTGTATATATTATTTTTTTATTTACTTACGTTTTTTGTCCGCCTCCGTAGTGTAATGGTCAGCATGCTCGGCTACCGTTCTGGAGGTCCCGGGTTCGATTCCCAAGGGGGGTAATATAAATATTAGTGATTTTTTCACTGTCATATTTATTCAATATTACCCTGGACTGGTACCTGAAGAGGAGGGCTGATCACCTTTCCTTCATGTGTAAACGATCAAGATAACACTGCGTTTATATGACGCAGTGCCCTATGCACCATTGAGGTACGGATAAGTGTTTTATTATTATTTATTATTACGTTTAATATTTATGACGGTGAAACTTTCTTAATTATTTTAATTTTTTTAGATAAATAATATAAGAAAAACTTTTCGCTTATACATAAAGCTTTCTAATTTAAAATAAGGCCCGAGTGTCACTTTCCGGAATACTAAATGTTATATAAATTGCGAAACAAACTTTCCCGAAAGAGCTTTTTTCCTTGTACTTTTACGAGCCCTGCCTAGCAAATCTACTTTGCGTTGTCGGAAGGTGGAACGTGGTCCACATAACACAGAACTCGTCTGATATATAAATTGATTGAGCAAAGTTCTTTATTGTGTTTCTGGGCTGCCATATGCTGCTCTTTTTATTTAGTAAGAACGCCGAAATGGAATCTATTATATTTACGACCCGTAAAAGCCATACTTGTCCCTAAAGTAGGTCGCAAACGTATGTATATCTTGTAGCGGGCATGTTTTTTCACCAATTTAATACCAAATGTAAATGTCACTTTTCTTCTCCTTCCTGCTAAATCTATTATTTTATATAATACCCTTTTTTGTTTTTTTTTGTTTTTTTTTTGTTTTTTGTTTGTTTTTTGTTTAATCTCTGAATGTTTTTTAATAGTTTTATAACATAATCGTGGAATTGTTTAATTGGCTTTTTTTTAACGTAACTATTTTTTGTCAATGTAATGTAATGTTTATTATTGTTAATGTAACTATTGTTTTATATCATTTTTGTATATGTAAGCTGTACATTCCCGAATAAATAAATATAAAAATAAAAAAAATAAAAAAATAAAAATAAAACTTCAATCATTTTCAGATTCGAAATACATTAATTATTTATTTTGATTAATTTATGATAAAAGTGAAAGAATTTTCAGGCAACGTGTACTAAAATATAAGTGACACAAGTAGATAATACAAGTAACGATCAAGATAACAAGGCGTCGATACGATGCAGTGCCCTATGCACCATTGGGTGCGGATAAGAGTTAGATCAAAAATAATAAGTACTACAGTATTTTTTGTGTATCCAAATATTTGTTCACAAATCTGGATTTGTCCACTAAGGAGTTTTTTCTTCATATTGACATATCAACATGGAAGTCTGGATATTTTACAGGACTTACGACCCGTCAAAGGCTGTTTTAAGTAATTACTTTATATACCTGTTACATTCATCATTTTACTCATGATTGACAACCACACTACTCAAATTTCGCAAGTTGTATATATCCATTTTTGACACCTTCATTCACATGTAAGTTCTCCACACCATCTATGGTTGAGTTGAGTAAGTTTTTTTATCCAGCAGAGACCTTTATAATAATAAAAAACAATAATAATGAATTTGGTTAATTTATTTAGCTCCATTTTCGTAAAATACAACAGCGGTTTATTTTTTACTTAAGTGGTTGAGTGTTTGTGAACCGTGGGTAAAATGGTGAATGTTCCACGTGTATAAAGTGATCACTTTAACAGGTCATATCTTCTGTAAATACTTAGATTTCCATCGTCTTTTTCACCTATGTTGATAAATCAATATAAAATAACTCGTAAATGGACAAACCTGGATTTGTGGACAAAGATTTTGGACGCACTCAAAATATCGTTACAAGTTAATCGATGTACAAAGTAAAGTTGGATCAGGAGCGCAGGAGGTAGAAGAGTCACGTGTCCTTCTCTGTGTGTTGTCAATTATTCAAATAGCCGTGGGGTCAATTAGATAAAGTGGTAGTTAAGACGAGCCGTGAAGCGCGGAATGCGCGACACCGTTCCACGAGGCTAGGTATGTCATATATAGCACAAAGTGCGACTACAAGCTGGTCATTGGCTCTAATATGGTCTAATATCGCACACTCCTTTCAACAACATCATATCGCTCACTCCTTTCAACAACGTCATTTATCAAAAATCGTCAATTTTCAGTTATGCATGTTTTCGGAATGCCCAGAAAATGTACTATATCCCAGCAAAAGCGGCATATTTTTAACTTAATTTTTACCCGCTTCAGGGCAGAATGTGTTGTTTTTGAATTTTGAAGAAAGGGTATTGTTTAATTATTTTTTTTAAATATGCTAAATATTTTTCAAATGGAGAAAAAACCTTCAGGCTTTATCTAAAAAGATCGTAGTCACAAAAAAACGCACTAGAGTGTCAGAAATGAAGACTCTTAGAAGCATATCTGGCAAGATTCTACAAAACAGAATAAGGAACAACAGGATAAGGGAAATATGCGAGATTGAAGATATCGTTGGGTGGGGAAGGCAAAGAAGTAGACAATGGTATGTGCATGTGAGGAGAATGAAACCATCCAGACTCCCCCACATTGCACTGTACGGCCAACTCCAAAGTAGACGACTCCCGAGAGGATCACTAAAGAGATGGACCGATAGCTGGGAATCGAAATCGCAGGAGGCTTGTCCCTCTTAAAAACAGGCCACGAGGCCTACACCAAGCAGAAGAAGAAGAACAATTGATTAACACTACTATTAAGCCTTATCTACGACCAATGGTGCATATGGTTCTATTTCAAATTGATGAATCAATATGAGTTTTTCGAATGTTACAGGTGTGTAAAGTGCTCACTTTAACCAGCCTATGACGGTCGTAAGCCCTGTTAATACTCAGACTTCCATATTCTTCTTCATCTGTGTTGAGATTTAAAAAACTAATGTAATCAACATGAGTTTTCCGAACATAGATGGCTGTTGCGAACTCAATGATGAAGCGTCATGATATTAATAATATACATATGTATGAGTTAAATATTTGAGTAGTGTGCTTGTTTAAAATAATATATATTAGTTGCCTATGAAAATTCTCCTTGACTAGCATAAAGAAGGAAAAGAAAAACAATTTTGACAGAGAATTACTAACAAATTATATGTCTTTATTAAACTTTTTGTTAATATTCAAATAAATTTAAATCTAGTATTAATATTATCATATTCGAGACGATAGAGTCACATTTCCATATAACTAACAAAACGACAGGCTACACTTACCGATCACAAAAAAATACAACAATACTCTTTTTTGTATTCATACCATTTATCAGTTGGCCAATATAAAAGGTTTATTCTTAAATTAAATATTTATACTCAGTTTAATTATATTTGAAATAAAGAAGGAAAAATTATATTTTAATTTTTCAAGTATTTATACATGTTTTTTTTTTTTAAATTACCTGGGACCTTCATTCATCATTTCTACGAAATATTTTATTTGTACACAAACTTAAATAAATTTCAAATACTTACCAATACTGAAGTCTCCTTCGAAGTTGTAACCTTATCAAATTAAGTATTATTATAATGTTAAATTTCAGTAGATATTATAATTTAAACTTTTAAATACTACTTGTATTTAAAGCGCAGATTATTATTTTTATTATTATTATCAGACCGCGAATTATAATTTACGTATCAGGTGCCTACCTAAGCCGTCTCTCGTTTACATTAAACATTTATTATTTAATATTCCGGCATCGGAAAACGATGTATACATTTCAAATTAATGCGCAGTCAGTATTCAAACAATATCGTTATAACGTAGGCAGAAATCAAATACATGAACAGAATTATTTTACGCACATATCAATATCAAAAATAAAATTCAACGAAAAAACTATACAAATTTTCTATTCTATTAGAAAATTTCGAGGACTATTTCCACACATCCGACACCATTCGAAAACACGGTACACTTTCGTGTGGCAACACTGACCATAGATCACAGGGGAAACATCACAACTTGGAGCGAAACTCACGTGACGTAACGCAACTACACCCGCGCGAGCTACACACTGACTGAGGGGGAGTGATTCTCCACGGAGAAAATCTCCCCTAGTTTGATATCCACCAACAAAAGTACTACACGCCACTTACGCTTATTTTAAGCCCCCGTATAAAAGGATCCTAGCGTTGCCATAAAAATGTACTGAATATTTCTAGCACTTTTTACGAGCCGGCAGAAAGCTCGTTCGAACAGTTGGAATGCTCGGTTTGGGATCGGAGCAGGCGAATGGAAAACAAATGCGATACCGAGTAGAAAGAAATAGAACATCGCAAAGCCGTTTTGACGTCTTCATATTCTTACTTAATTCTTTTTTATAAAGGTCTTTATTTTGCTTGCGTTTTAAGAAAAGTGACTGCGAGAGGCCGCAAGGGGAAAACTGCGCCGACGCAGGACGCCTTCTCGAAAGGACACGGTTAACAAAGAGTGAACTGGGGTTTTAAACCCTACAATAAAAAAACGTATGAGCATCAAACGCATTCGGCCATTTACGAAGATTCGCTGCAGTGGCACAAATCAGAGTAATCGTTTATAATCGCTTTCCTAAAAAAAATGTAGTGTTGGACTGCAACACTTTGCTATATCGTGGATATACTGGCAAAAAAGTTAACTCTAAAATCCATGTTCGAATAATCGCTGTTATTTAAATCTTTTAGCCTGAATAAAATACCCGCTATAAAACTTAAAGTTGAATTTACTTTTAAAACCACATAAGTATGACATTTCGAACTGCTTAGAGTATTTTGCCAGTTTATAGATCGTTGTAAACTTTATAATTTGCATCCTGAAGTCGAAATTGCATATTTTCAATTTAAAGTTTTTTACCAGTATACCCATGTTTGATCAATGATTGGTTGAACATATTTTCTTGCCAGTGTCCTGTGCACCATTTGTAAGTAAGTGTAATTCGAAGTAGAATATATTTTTGCTCACCAAATAATTATCTTTTCTTTCTATATTTTTTAACTAATTAATTTTCATTTTTTCACTCTAATTATTTATTTTATATTACCCTGGACTGATACCTGAAGCGGAGAGCTGATCACCTTTCCTTCATGTATTGACGATCAAGATAAGACTGCGTTTATGTGATTTTGTGCCCTATACACGATTGGGGCGCGGATATGGGTTTGAGGAAGAAATAATTATCTAAAAATAAATATAAATACGCGATCAAGAATTCCTCTGTCTTCCTCTGTTTCTATTAGTCATCACGTTCACCTCATAAATACGCTTAATTATTTTTTCATTCATATCATAGTAAACCAAATTTATGAGGCGAATGTGGTTGGTAATACAAGCAGAGGAAAACCGAAGTAGGCTTGACTTCCTCAGGTATTTAAATACTTGAAAGTGGTCAGGTAAAAGTAGGAATCTCTCTGTTGCGTGAAGATTAGTTAGTTTGTTTTTTACATATATATATATATATATATATATATATATATATATATATATATATATATATATATATATATATATATATATATACATATATATATTTATATATTATATATATATATATATATATATATATATATATATATATATATATATATATATATATATATATATATATATATATATATATATATATATAAAAGGAAAATAAGGCTGAACGAGGAATAATTGAAAAGATTAAGAAGAGTTCTTTACGGCGGTATGGACATGTGGAGCGAATGGATAACGAGAGAATGACTTAGAAAATATATGTGGCGAATGTGAGAGGAAAAACAGAACGAGGACGACCGAAAAAGACTTGGCACGATCAGATCAACCAGAACCTTAAATCTGGCGGTGTCAAAAGTCTGCGTAATCGGAGGGCATGTATGACTAGATGTATGGATGTGAAGGAGGCGAGGAGTGTATGTCAGGACAAAAGAGTGTGGCGTTCCATCCTCTCTGCCTACCCCTGCGGGGAAACGGCGTGATGGTAGTAGTATATATATATATGTTTGTATATATATCTATATATATATATATATATATATATATATATATATATATATATATATATATATATATATATATATATATATATATATATATATATATATATATATATATATATATATATATATATATATATATATATATATATATATATATATATATATATATATATATATATATATATATATATATATATATATATATATATATATATATATATATATATATATATATATATAATGGTATCACAACTGCGTGCATATTGGAATTATAAAAAAAATCAGATTCAAATGAGAGTCTGTCTGGATTCGTATGTTATAAAAATAATAGTAATTACATACATATTTTGAGTCGCTACAAAAGTTGGATTTGTTGCACTTAAGTGTTAGTCATAGTAATAGTTTTTATTAATATTGTAATATTCCATCTGTGTTCAGATATCAATACACAAAAACAGAAGATTGTTTAAATTTCTGTTTTTTTATGTGGAAAAGATTAAGATGCTAGAATATTGTATGCAATAGGCGCATAGGAGATATTTACATCGTGATTATATTGTACTTTCTATGGAAATAAAACTCATCGAGTTGGGAATATAGATTTCTGGGTATTTACAGGGCCTACGATCTATAACTAGGTGGTTTAAGTGATCACTTTATTTATTACAGTAATATAACATTAACCATTATAATCGTGATTAAAAACCACATGGTCAATAAGGTTATATTATTTATTGATTCGGCATTAACTTTGTGGAATGACATATTTAAATATTTTACTTAGCACCTGTAGATGAAAACATTTGTAGTTTTCGAAACAAGTCGTGTGTAATGAAATAATACTTATTTAGGGGTATTATCAGGGTGGTACAAAATTGATCACCCTATCGGAAGATGTTATAATTTTTGCAAAAGGCGTTGTACGTCTATCATATTTGAAATTTATGAACCAGGCAGCTGCAGTATATGTACAAACAAATTGATAAAACGGGCACAAAACAGAAAAAATATAAAGGTCCAAATAAAGATTTCCACAATTCATTTTTTTTTTCAATTTAGTAAAAAAGTTATTCATAAACAAATTTTAATGATTAACTTTCGCCACCTTGAATTTGTTTGTATACTGAAGCTATCTTGTTCAGTAATGTTAAATATGATTGACACAAAACGCCATTTGCAAAAGTTATAACATCTTCCAATAGGGTGATTAATTTTGTGCCACCCTTTACAAAAAAAAATATTTGAAATATTCATTGTGGTTGTTATGATTAGACTGGTTTTACATAGATCCTTTTAGATTGAGGTATATCTTACATACGCGAACCGTAAGCGGGGCCAGCCGTGATGAATATTTTCAAATTATAAGAGATGGATTTAGAAAAAAAGAATCAGGCAATGAGTGAAATAAAAAGTATAAATAACCTAAATAAATTCATGTTTATTTGCACGCGCACATTATCTGAACTGAAAAAAAAAATAGCAATGAGTGAAAGGTAAAGAAGAGGAATGTTGGGCATATTCAAATCGTTTAAATTGTCCAATGTTTTACTGTCCAAACAATTTCTAATGCAAGAATGTCACTGAAATAGTAATAAAATATGATTTTTTTTAGAGAATGGTCGTTTAACTATTTTCCCTGTTATGTTTTGTAAATTGTCAACTCGATTTTATTTTTATTATTGTCTTTTTTCTCTTCTTCGTGAGTCAAAATCTGTGTGATGATTGGTTTGCTACATTCATGGTATCCACCGATTCTGTCCTCCATCCGACTCTTCAACTCAGCGTACCAGCTAATAACCATGAGATAATTTGGTTCATGTATTTTAGCGGTGTCGATCTCTGTAGTTTGTGCCTTCGCATATGCCCTCCGCAACCTCAAAAAGCAGGCCTGGGTATCTTATATTATGGCTTATCCATTTGGCTCGCTGTCGTGCTACTTTATTTAGTAAGCATAGACTCCCTAGCCCTGCTTAATACCTCGTTGTTCCTTACATGTTCCGACTAATGAATCCCCAACATGCGTTCGTAGCATCATATCTCAAACGCCTCCAGCAACCCGTTCTTCCTGTCCGATGGTCCACGTTTCGCTTTCATATAACTGTATTCTCCAGACTAGAGATTTAATTAAGGTTTTTGTTATTTTTTTAACTAATATTACTAGATTATTTTTTTATACATATTGGATTCCCTAGAATTTAGAAAACAAAAGTAGATCGGTAAGTACTTTATTAGTGTTGTTTTTTTTGTCTCGTTTTTTTTTTGCTGTAGCATCTCGTTGTCGTTTTTCTTCTATGGTTTAAATATTGTTATTTCGTTATCTGTCAATTTGACGTAGAGATACAGAATCATCGTGACAGCTCCTTATTTTTTCTCTCTCTATTCCTTTGATTAAAATAGGATTCCTGTAAAATTTATTTACGTAAGGTTTGTTTTTTTTAATCTTATCGCATTGATAAAAATATCATGTTGTCTTCGTTAGTTCGCGAACATCAAGGTAAACAAGCTGCCAAAAAAGCTGCCCAGGGTTCGTAATCTGATATATATATTATTTTTATTGTGTATATATTTATTTATTTACACAATTGCGTATTTCAATGCCTTTTTATTTTCAGAACAAAAGAGAAAGGAGGCCGTGGCTTCAGCTAATAATCTAACTCAGGCATTGGTTGACCATTTAAATGTTGGGTAAGTGTTATTACTCTTAATCAATTGCTTAATGTCTACAGAGGCTTATCTGCCATTATGTGGGACAAATGGAATGATCACAACTTATTTTACTAATTTCTAATATATTTTTTGGGGGTACTTTCTATCAAAACATCTGTCAATTTAACCCTACACTACGGGACTTATTTCAATATACTTTAACACATCGTTGTCGGGCAGTTTTAACATCAGCCCCAACCCTAATTATACTCGGACAGTCTTCGGCCCAATCCTCAGTATACTAGTCACAAGTAACCGCAAACCCAATTCCCATCTTAACAATGTTTTTTGACATCTCTCGCGCTCTAACAAAAGTAAGCAAATAGATTGCTTTTAACCGTCTCCCGCTCTCTACCAATAGTATGTAAAATACGCTTTTAAGCGTTTCCCGTAAAGAATGTGTTAATACGGGACTATCGTAAACTGTACGAAGATAAGAAAATAATAATAATAATAAAACCCTTATCCGCACCCCAATGATGCATAGGGCACTGCGTCATATAAACGCAGTGTTATCTTGATCGTTTACACATGAAGGAAAGCCGAGCGTGCTGACCATTACACTACGGAGGCGGACAGATAAGAAAAACTCACACTTTACTAAAACATTTAAAAAATGAGTGCAACATGTTTTTTGAGAACTTAGTATGAGATACTAACATAAAAAATATAGGTGAAAAATTAACACATTATTTTCGGGAAACGCTTAAAAGCGTCTTTTACATACTGTTGATGGAGAGCGGGAGATGCTTATAAGCGTTCTATTTGCTTACTTTTGGTAGAGTACGAGATGCCTAAAAACCTTGAACAGATCAGAATTGTGTTTGCGGTTACTTGTAATTAGTATACGACCCTAATTACTACACTAATTAGGGTCCGGGTTGATGAAAAACCGCCCGACAACGATGTGTTAAGATACATGCTAGTTATCACTATATTCTTTAATTCAATTCAATTCAATTCATTTTATTCAATAATTAATATATACATTACAAACAAACATTTAAGGCGTATACATTAAAAAAACAAATTAAAAATTACACAAGAAGACTCTTGTTAAATGTGTAGAAGAATCTCGCTTCGGAAAACTCCGGACACATGGAACAGATCAATATCCAATGTGATATTGTTCAACATAGCGGTAGCTCTTCCTACAGGCATAACCATCGGCAGGTTGGTCCTGTGTATAGGAATGTGAATGTCTTTTCATGTGTTGCCTCGGTGCTCCTCACAGATTGATTAGATGTCCGTCGTAAATTTTACAAAAGTCCTGTAATCTAGGGCTAATTAATAAACATTTAATAATTCATAAGTAATGTTTTGTTTTAGCGTCGCCCAAGCGTACTTGAACCAAAAACGTTTGGACGCTGAAGCTAAGCAACTGCACCAAGGAGCTATTGGGTTTGCTAAGCAGACCCAACAGTGGTTGACCTTGGTGGAGAGTTTTAGCAGTGCACTGAAGGAAATTGGCGATGTAGAGAACTGGGCGCGAAGCATTGAAACTGATATGAGAGTTATAACGGAAGCACTGGAATGCGCATATAAAGTCACCCAAGAAACTCCATGACGGTGAATTTAGTGTGATTATTTACACATCAAAACATTTAAGACTACGGTGTTTAATAATATAAGTTTAATTTGTAATATAAGTTGGTTGTCTGACACCTAACCTAGGTCGTTTGAAAAAATTATACATATTAAAAACTCAAGTTTTTCGGAAAGGAATAAAAGAATATAGTGTTTTGAAAAATAAATATGTACATAATAATAATTGGTTAATCAGGTTGAATAGTGTATTAAAACGAAAAATTATTATGTTACTAGATATTCTTACAATAATAATTTGTCTTTAAAAAATATTAAAATAATTTACCTACCTTCAAAAACATCATTGATTCAACTGTGCGACCATGGAATCATACAAACATTAAAGGCTTATTGCCGTAGGCATATTCGTGTACGAATTATAGGCGAATTTGATGAAATTCAAGATCATTCCAATGCGAATGTGATTACAAAAAAGATTTATCTACTTGATGCCTACATTTGCTAGCAATATCATGGAAGCATGTATCTAAAGCTTTTTTAACCCTTAATAACTAAACATTCGTCTGGCGGACTACGTAATTAAAAACGTGAAATTTAATCAAAATTATTTATTAAAAATAGGAACCGGTTACACGGCACTTAAGTTTGATTTATTAGGAATGAATGTAAGAGACATTAAACAATTAATGACTATTCCGCACAGCATATGTCAACATTGTGCGATCCACAAATGGCATTGAATCTACAAGTATAGTTTAGTTATCTAGTGTTAAAAAAGGTGGATTTTATAAAATAAATTATGAAATTCCTGCATTTGAAGAACTTGATCTTACAGATAAGGTAAACTAAAGCATTTAAGGTGATATGCCTATAGGTGAATTTGAAATTTGGGTAAATATCGATAATGATATTGAAGTGGTAGCTACAATGGCATTAACGGATATGTGTAAACTAGCTGATGATTCAAAATCGAAATTGAGTGATCACAAAAATGAATTTTTTGAATCTCCAACCAATGCCCAGATGAAAGATGCAGATGCATTGCGAATCCTTCGTCGCAGTGTTCAATACAGGGCATCAAATTTTGAAAAACATTACGAATATGAGGACTTTATTCAAGAGTTATTAACCTTTTGCGGTCCAAGCAAATCTTGGTGATTTTTTCTTAATATCAATGTTATTTTATATTAATTTTTGACATCTCATCAAAGATGAAGAAGAATATGGAAGTCTGGGCATTTACGGGGCTGACGACCGTCATAGGCTGGTTTAAGTGATCACTTTACACACGTGTTACATTCACCAATTCTACCCATTATTGACAACCACACTACTCAAATTCATGGAAGTTCTATATATATGAACCAATTTAGAAACCTTGTTCTTGAATCACTAGAACTTCACTAGATACATCTATTGGTGAGATGTAAAGAAGCTTTTTATTAAGCAGAAACTCTTATATTAGTATGTGAGATCCGAATCCTGGATTATAATCACACACATGAGAAACGCCAGAAAATACCATTTTCATTTTTATTATTAAGCTTAAACCAGCCTATGACTCGCCAGCCCCGTAAATGCCCAGACTTCCATATTCTTCTTCATCTTTGATGAGATGTCAAAAAATAATATGAAAAATAACTCCTGTAATTGAAGATAATCCAGGTTTTGTGAACAAGTATTTGGACACACTCAAAATGTTGTAATTGTTATTTTATTTCTCGTTAGTTTGTTTTCATACTGTACAGGTTGTTTATAAATAAATAAACTTGTTTTACTACATGCATTATTATTTAATAGTTATAAAAAAAAACTATGTGTAAAATTCATCCCATTTATCCTATCTTTGATAGAAACACCATTATCTTTTTATACATTCTATAACATGTTGTAATATATTCATTTTATAACATAATTACATAAAACACTAAATTTATTTTATCCTTCTGATAATTTATGTTGAAGTTTTGTTTTCTTTCAGTTATTATCCATTTTTATTCCTTTATTTAACAGTTATAAAATTTAGGATTTAAATAAGTCTATATTATTTTTTTTCATTTCTTCACTTATATTTCAAATATTTATTTTATTATCCGCATGGCGTTCTTCTGTGATAGCGTTTCACACCAATGAAGAATACTGTAAAAAAAGATAAGTGATTTTTTTTTTAATTAAGTAATGCAGCATTAGAAATATTATTTCATTTTATCTGTATTAATTTCTAGTATTGCATGATAAATATAAAATCATTAATCAGATGCATTATAATATGCATAATCTTTTATATATGATATGTATGTAAGTTTAGTGAAAATTATTAGAAAAAATGTATCAAAATTATTCATAAAAATTTTAATATGCAGAAGTAGCAATCTAGACACGGGCTATCAAATCAAATAAAAACTTCTTTAAAAGAAAAGAAAGGATGTAAGAAGAAATAATGCAAGGCTGTGATAAGCATTACCGATAAAATTAAGAAAGATGTGTTGAGATAGTTAGGGCATGTGAATTGAATGAGTAAAGAAACAAATATAAGAGGCGATATGGTTGGTAATAGGAGAGGAAGTCCGAGGAAAACTTGTCATGATCAAGTATTTCAAATACTTGGACATGCTCAGGTCAGGAGTTGGAACAATCTGAGGGGAGGTATAAGAATAAATGCGGAAGAGGTGAAGATTGTTTGCAAAGACATATTGGTGTAGCATTTTATTCCACCCCTTTGGAAAATCTCGACGTGATGGTTAATTAGTTTATTTTAAATAAATCATTACTTAATTTGATTTTTTGATTCATTCATTAACATCATGTCAATCAGTGTATAAATATGGTTATGTATTACGTATTTCTAGCTTTTTATATATTTGACATCAGAAACTTAACATGGAACTAAATATAAATCGAGAAAAAGTAACAAATCCCATTCCTATTGGGTAACTGAAAAAATAACAGTTACCCGTTAGTCGCATCTCTAATTAGGATAGACTACTAATTACTGAGTAACTAATTGATGATTAAAGATGACACTTGATAAAAATCATGAAAAATAAGTTTAAAATTGGTTTGTGGTGTGGGTTAAATATTGTTTTAGCCAGTTTTGTGATAATCTGCAAATTGGACACCATGACCACCAAAAAACACATAACAAATAAGTATCAATAGTGCCAAACATTTTCCTAAAATTGCACAATAAGCACCCTTGAGGTAGTATTTTACGAAAATGGTACCATATAAATTATCCAAATTTATTATTATTATTAACTTCTTCTCCGTCTTATTCCTCATTGCTGAGGGTTGTGACCCTTGCAGAAGCAAAGACTCTTCTCCAGTTATCCCTTGCAGAAGCAAAGACTCTTCTCCAGTTATCCCTTGACTGCGCTGCACGTAGCGCTCCAACCACTGAGGTGCCTGCTGCTTCCTTAATTTGATCGGTCCATCGTGTGGGGATCTTCCTCTCCCTCTCTTTCCCTCCAAGCTACCGATCACAACTAGTCGTTCCAGGCTATCCTCGTTGCCACGCGCAACGTGTCCAAAGAACTGGAGAATCCGTCGGGTACAAATATTGTTAACAAGAAACATGATTTATTAAATATCTTACTCAGTGTCAGAACTGCAACAATAATCAAAGCAACTATTGTATGTTCCTCGTAAAATTTGTTAATTG
Source organism: Brachycentrus maculatus (assembly GCF_059751285.1). Classification (NCBI taxonomy): domain Eukaryota; kingdom Metazoa; phylum Arthropoda; class Insecta; order Trichoptera; family Brachycentridae; genus Brachycentrus; species Brachycentrus maculatus. The sequence continues at coordinate 1,053,054 of NW_028280941.1, forward strand.
TTCCTGCTTGTTTTCCTGAAGGTTGTGCCATTTTCTAAACAAAATATAACTAGAGTCAAACCGTTACCAAAAAATTACTGTCAGAATGAGATCATTTTTAATCAAAGAAAAGAAAATTTAAAACAAAACCCTCTTAAAATACATGTCAAGCTTGTCCAATTGTAGATTTCATTTGTATATATTCAAATACAGAATAAATATAATTAGTGCTTATATATTAGTATTGTATATATTCTGGCCAGCTCAGCATATACGCAACATATTTTTAGTATAATAAATTTATTAAGAAAATATAATAATTTAAGAGAATTCATTAATATTACATTAATTTTATTAATATATTGTGTATTTTCTGGAAAATTTGAGTGCTGCCGACGAATTGTCAGCAGTGGTCATCCTGGGGGGCGTAAACCTTGTAAAATACTTGTAAAAGAGGCAAGCTCCATTAAGGCTTTCGAGAGGCATGTAGAATACATGGCCTAGCCAACTGAATCGCCTTTACTTGACGACAGTTGTGACCAAGATTTGCTGCGTCCTACGCCTTATCTCTTCATTCCTCACAAAGTCAAATCACCGCACACCTAAAACTTTTCGGACACCTATTTGCAAATCCAAGTACACGGTTGCTCTGGGCCCTTGTAACGTGCCATGTTTCACAGTTGTATAAGAGAATAGGAGCAATGCATGCATTGTATAAGCGGGATTTGGTGTTCACCGAGTATTAATCCGATCTCCAGACAGCCTTCATGCTGTTAAATGTGGACCCTGCGAGTCCTAATCGCAATCCCAGTTCCTTTTGAAGGCTGCCATTTTGAGTCATATACACTCCCAAGTATTTGAAACTCTCGACCCTTTCGATGAGCTGGTTACTCATATATGTACATACTCGGTAAATAATAATTGATGCTAATACTTGAGTTATTCTTTTCAAGAAAATTAAGATCCAGAACATCTACGAGTTTAGCAATATTGCGTATAAGGATAAATAAAACAGGTTGAAATTTATTTATAAAATATTTATTCTAATAATTATAAAATATGACCGCTTCATTTTTTTGTCACTTAATTAGCAAGGAACTTTAATATTGAGTTTTACATGGTTCACATACGCAGTGGAATTAAAACAAAATTGATCTTTTCAGTAGAAAAAGATAATTTAACAAATACAATATCATAACACATTTAAGTCCGTCAACGCTCTAATAAAAACTGTATTTGTATCGCTGTTCCATTATTAATTTATTATCAGAGGTCAAATGTCAAAATAAGCACTAAATTTGTAGATATATAATTTAAAAATAGATTAGTTACATTATAAGGGGTAAAGAATACATAAGAGTAGATTTGATTTCATCAATGACAAATATAAAACACTTTAAAAGTACGGAAAGATTGTTTTTTTTTTAGTCAAACTAATACTCGATAAATATAAGCATAGTCGAAAACAAACAAGTGGATTTACTACAGCAAAACACTCTTCATTAACGTTAACAATATTTTTCAGAAGGGTCGATATATCACTTTCAGTAAGTACAATTATGTATTATTTCATCAAAAAATATATATTGACTTCTTTAAAAAACTGAGATCCCCACTTAATTGTTGACCCTTTTATGGTCACTTTATTTCTATACCCCTCGATGATCAAACTTTTTTATCCTAACATAAAATAAACCTATATCCATAACCCGAGAAAATTCATTAAAAAAACAGGAAATATTATTTTCAAGTGTGAAAGTGATCAACAAATGTGAAAAGAAAATGATTATAAACATATGCATTGAATTGCAGGAAGTGAAATGATTACACAATAACAGTTAATATGATTCACAGCCGAATGGTTGAGTTCCATCTCATGTGTTTTTCCAGTCTTTTATAATATGAAACAAAATGCTCTTAAATGGTTTGATTGGTAATCCAAAAGTTCAAATTGAAATATTTTGATTTCGTCAACTCATACTTCGAGGCAGTGAAATGCATGGGTATATTTTTAATATTATTATATTCCGTTAACAAAGAAGGCGTAAGGGTTAATCACTTTTATTTTGCGATGGACGTGTTCACGTAACGTGAGGTGAGTTGTTTAGATGACAGAGTCTATCTTCAAACCATAGCCTCTAGCCACTTGGATAGGAATCCAAGGTTCGCCCCGGTTTCAGAGTCTTCATCCACAGCACTAACTTCGCCAATTTCCACGTTTGTCGATAGGTGAGCAAATTCAAAATCTTTATCTTTCTTCCCTAGGAAAGTAATGTTTTTCTGGGATGCGTCCACAGACTGCAGTTGGCTCGATTTCGTTTTACGGACAAGGTTCCTGTAAAAATAATTCATAGCATTAATTCCTATAGGTATATTCCTATATCAGAATAACAAAAGGTAAGAAAATTTGTTGTAGAACTTACAATTCTTTTTCCAGAAGACTTTTTATAATGTTGCTGCTCTTAGCCAGGGGTTGGTCTTGTTTATTACACAAAATCAAAATTGACGGAGAATTCTTCAAAATGACTGGATCAGACAGTATATTATATAGATACCTATAAAAAAAAAACATTTCTTTGTTAGAGTAAATTAAGCCGGTATAAAAGATTTATTATCCGCCGATAAGCATAGTCGATAACAAACAAGTAGATTTACTACAGCAAAACACTCTTCATTAACGTTAACAATATTTTTCAGAAGGGTCGATATATCACTTTTAGTAAGTACAATTATGTATTATTTCATCAAATTCATCAAAAAATATATATTAACTTCTTTAAAAAACTGAGATCCCCACTTAATTGTTGACCCTTTTATGGTCACTTTATTTCTATACCCCTCGATGATCAAACATTTTTATCCTAACATAAAATAAACCTATATCCATAACCCGAGAAAATTCATTAAAAAAACAGGAAATATTATTTTCACTGGACTGGATCAGACAGTATATTATATAGATACCTATAAAAAAAAAACATTTCTTTGTTAGAGTAAATTAAGCCGGTATAAAAGATTTATTATCCGCCGAAAGTCCTAAAGAAAAATGTTTTTTTGAGAAGAGTAGAAAGTATTCGCGTGCATTCAAAAAATGGAATTGAATTGAATCAAGAATACAACTCAGTAAGTACCGTAGAATTGAACTTTGAATGTTACTTGAGCCCAGTCCTACTTGAACTTTGATGTGTTACTTGAGCCCAGTACAAAAAAAAATTTAGATCATGGTATCGATCGAAGTATCGTGACAATAAGTGTCACCTCTCAGGGAAACAATGAATCATGTCGATACGTTCATTATTGTAAACCAAATACAGGTTTAATTTTTTTTTGTACTGGGCTCAAGTAACACATCAAAGTTAAAATACCCCCATTCTACGGTACATTAATTAACAAAAAATGGAAAAATCATTTTTTGTTTAACTTATACAAAAATAAGGTAACATACTCAGCATCGTCTCGGACATCTTTCTGCAAGGTTACAGAATCCACGACGTAGACAATCCCGCATGCTCCCGACTTGTATTTGTCAAATATTTGCCCGCGAACTCTCTCATGCCCAGGAATGTCAACAATTTGTAAAGCACCCTGTAAAAAAATGTTTATTTATTTATTTTATTATACACAACATTATAAATTGCAAAATGAGCCCTCATTAAGTTTTCCCATGCCAAGGGTACATTTATAAAACTATTCTAACCCTTATCTGCACCCGATGGTGCATAGGGCACTGCATTGTATCAAACCAGTGTTGATCTTGATCGTTAAATACATGAAGGAAAGGTGATAAGCCTTGCGCTTTAGGTACCAGTACAGGGTAATATTAAATAAATATTAAACATTTTAAAATTAAACAACTTTGTTTTAACCACTTTTTTATTGTTAGTACTCTTTTTAACCTACCGGTTTCGACAAGAACCTTGTCATCATCAGGGTTTATTAAATTCTAAAACATTAAAATACTCAATTACATTCCCTTGCCAAAAACTTCCACACACTTCTCATTTTTTTTACGGAGTGTAAAAAGTGTACTAATAATAAAAAAGTGGTTAAAACAAAGTTGTTTCATTTTATAAAGTTTATAAAATGTGCCACAAAGTATCTGCGAATAACATTCAAGAAATAAATATTAGACTGAAAAATCAGTAATATTTATTTTAACCCTCTTGGCAATCTCTTGACATCCAGCATGGTAGCATAGCGCACTAACCACTACACTATGGAGGCGGATGGGACATAAAATTATAATGAAAGAAAATTGTTTATACACTCAGATAGGACGTGGCTGAATGACATGATCTATTTAAGATTCACCAACTTCCATTATCTATTTATGAATAGCTATTTTATATTTAGTTTCAATTATTAATGACTTTATAGATCATGGAAGCAGGTTATACAACTTTATTGCAAAGTAATCAAACTTCTTTTGACCAAAAGTGGTATGTGTATGTAAATTTATTTTAAAACAAGATTATTATTCATATAATTTATATTTGAAGCACTAACTTTGTGACTTTCCATTTTATAATTAAAATGTAACATTGTTTTAAAATCACTATAAATATTTTATTATAACTTAATCGTAATGTCTACCGGTTTCGAAGCTAACCGCTTCTTTATCATATAAAATAAAGGTCTAAATATATTACACACATGTAATAGAGGACTTAAATTAGATTACTTAGAAATATTAGAAATTAAAAAGGCAATTAATAATAATTTACAACTAATAAATACACAAGTAAATGATTTTTCTAAAACTCTGTTATTAAATATATTTCCAATCACTCATCATCCCTGATCCTTTTGACTGTGACTGCCAATCAACAAAAAAATAAAGCCACTTGAGATTTACCCAGACTCCTTTGCATAACCGTCAAAATATTTTTCATTTTGTTAAGTAGATAGTGTTTATGTATTAATCAGTCTTGATAAAGAAGCGGTTAGCTTCGAAACCGTTAGACATTATAATTATAAGTTATTATAAAATGTTGAAAGTGATTTTAAAACAAAGTCACATTTTAATTATGAGGTTATTATTCCTTTCACTCTTTAAAACTTCTTGTTAGTCACCCTTTCCTCCCTTCTCCTATACCAAAACTCAAATGGTTCTATAGAATTTGCTTCTACGATGTAGTAGAATAATAAACACATGTTTTTTCTTTTATTTGTGGATGCAGCAGTTATTGAAATTGTTATTTGTTTATTTACTTGCGTCACTGACCGCGATATGTATAGAAAATGTGTTATTCACCTTTATCAATGATGATAACATGTTTACAAAAACACTTTTTTATAGTATCTCAAATATTTTGACTAAAACGTAAATTTAATTTATCACCACGCCATTACTGATTCATAAAATTGTCACATTGCAATAAGATAGATTTTATATAGAAGCTAATGAAGCTTTGTGTCGGGTTGTGGTCCCGTAGTAAGGGGCGCAGACTCTTTAATTCAGAGTTTCTTGGTTTGAACCCAGTCTACCACAATTTGATACCTATTTCTAATAATGAGCCGCTTTGGCTCACATAAATAGTATAAAATTCAAATATTTGTGTAAATAATAAAAACACAAGTATTTCTTTTTTTTCAAACGAAACTATGGGAATTTAGTAAAATTTGTTTGACATTCAATAAAATGTGATAACTTTGGGGATATCATGCATTTTTAACAATATCTGTTGCATTTGTCAACATAAAAAATAAATATTAATTTAAATATCATCCATTCTTCCTCTTTAAGCCCTTTTTTTGACTCAAATGGTGCATAGAGCACAGCATCGGATCAATGCGGTTTTTACTTGATCATTAATTACGCGGAGGCAAGGTAATCAGTTCTATGCTCAAGATTCTTGGGTATAGGAGTAGAATACTCTTAAGGTGGAGACTGACCGGAGCATTTCGTCATAACATAACATCGTAACATCGCTCGCAGCGAGCATCACCGAGCTTCCAAAACTATGGATGGAGCGCTCGGCTCGGTATATTGACTGCCTGAATGCTCGCATCGTAACGTGTTACGTTACGACGAAATGCTCCGGTCAGTCAGTCCACCTTTACAAGGTTTTATGACACAAGCCACTGAGATTTTTTATTAGTTCCTTAAAGACAAAATTCTCTGACAAAATTCTTAGCTGAAAGCTAATTGGATATTTTTATCAAATAAAAAACACCTTGGATCGTACAGCATAGATATCGCCATGATGCCTTTAAGGTATTACAGACTTCCTATGTAAATTCACAAGTCAAATCATAGAACTAAAATCATATACCTAAGTATCTTCAATGCTAACTTAGAATCATTGAATTGTTTGAAATCATGCTTTTAGTGAGATAGCAAGCTTTTTTTGCCTAGAATTTTCCCTTACATGAAATTATAGTAACTTTAAACTTTTTTTGTCCGACTCCGTAGTGTAATCCATAATCTCCAGAACGGTAGGTCAGCATGCTCAGCTACCATTCTAGAGATCCCGGGTTCGATTCCCAGGGGGAGTCAAATAAATTAAAAATAAGTGATTTTTTCATTCTAATATTGATTCAACATTACCCTGGACTGGTAACTGAAGCGGAGGGCTGATCACCTTTCCTTCATGTGTTAACGATCAAGATAACACTGCGTTTATATGATGCAGTGCCCTATGCACCATTGGGGTGTGGATAAGGGTTTGAATGAATGAATTAAGCATAAAGAGTAAATGCACTCACAAGTAGGTATAGGCTATAAAATTTTAATTGAAGCCTAAGTAGGACCATGATAGGCAGTGTTGCATAAGTTGTAGCTAGATTTCCCTGACTATGCAAGCGTATAAATAAAATAAATATCTAAATAATAAAATATTAATGAAAAAAGACATACATTATCACTGGAAAATTCTCCAACATTTTCACTGATTGATGTGTGAGTTTGTCTAAATTCAGAATGAAGAAGACGAGCAAATATAAGTGTTTTTCCCGAATCACACAGGCCGGTCAACAGGACTCCACGCCTCGCATATTGTCTACGACTCCATAGCCAGAATATTACTGTAAATAAAGGAATATATTATATCATTTAGACTTCACAAGCTATAGTAGGATTCAAAATCAAATTAATCATAAAATAATTGTATAAAGCGCATTTCTTGAACCTTTATAAAGCAAAAAACGTAGTAAGTGCATAAATTGTTATTCCATTAAAACTTACACAAAGTAAGGAGTAATACAACTGCAGAAACCACACTAACTAAATAAATATTGTTGATGGTATTATCAGGAACGGAATCGTCTACTTTTTTCGCCATTATGCGTAAAAGTTTATTTTGTTTTTCTAACAATACAAATTAACCTCAAAACACTAACAAGGACCTAGAATTTTCAAAATGACAGGATGTTGAAAATGTATACGTTGCCGCACGCTTTGTTCTTGTGCCGGTGCGGCGTTGCCGCTTCACTTATACCTATATTTTTTTTAATTAGGTAGCCAGCACACGGGCGCTATTCGCTTTCGTTACTTAAAGCCAACAAAACGTATGATTGTATTTTTATACATAAATTGTAAAGTCGTCCAAAAATCACGATTTATGTATTTTATCGACGGGGTCTTTAAAATAACGTCATTAAAAATTTTATAACAAAAAAATACAATGATGATAACATCAAGCTATGTTTACAATTCGATATAGAGGTTGGTTGATCATTTTATAAGAAAATTATATGGAGAGCGGTGATATGGAGGAAATGACGGAATCGTCAAGAGATTCTCTTGGAGGCGGCGAATTTGAATTCCGCGATCACGCGGAAGAAGATGGAAACATCCGTCTCTCTGTAAACCAAGAGACCACGGGAACATCCCGCGATCTGAAACTCGATATTTCGCGGAAAAGCGCCTTGGATACCGAGTAGGCGGGAAATGAAGGAAAAACAACTTCGTTGTCATTGTTTGGGATTTGCCATGTTTACCCTATATTCATATAAGCACTAATAATATACCTAACCTAATGAATTTAATATGCCCGGAAGAAAGAAAGAATGAACCCAACTAACATCTAATATGAAAATGATCACACCTTTTATTTTGTCGATTACGGTTCGGTAAACGAATATTTATTTGACAAAGTAAATAAGGGGGTAATAATGAAAATGCGCAACCCAGTTTACAAAAAAGTTACCATGCTCCTGGAGTAAGCAATATTTTAATTTTATATTAATTCTTCATATTACCCAATGAATAACCTTTTTCGGAGAAATGCATGAAAAGTGAATAGGTAGATTGATTAATTTCATCTTTATTTTAGTATCCTTGTAGATAGATACACAAATATAAAACTTCTTCTTGAAATAAGCAGAGAAAGACAATAAGCAATTTAAATCATGTATATTTAAAACTTTAATGCTGTCAGTTATCATTCTCATCTAGTGGTACAATAAAAATCGAATCCTAAAAATATGATTGTAATGCACTGATCTGACATCATTATTTTGAAATGTCAAAAAACTGTTTCGAATCTATGGAATTAGTCAATTTTGCTTTGGCTGTGTTGATATTCGAGTCTAGTTGGAGTCTAGTGAGTATACGTATAATCAGTTTTCTATAAATAATCATATGTTTACACGTTTACAGTATAATCTGTAGTCCAGTGTTTAGGGCTATTTAGAACAGTTAAAAATTTGTTTGCAAGTTATTGTTTTTTTTCTACGTTCGTTTAATTAATTTTTTTTGTTTGTTTTTACTATTAAAATTGTTAGCTTAGATTCAATAAATAGATAGCGCAGATAACAATATTATACAGTATGTGTCCAAGTACTCGCCTACCTAAATATTTATGATAAGAAATCAGGAATTAATCTCGCCTATTTTAACTATCAAATTTATCTTTATACTATATTATCTTAGTTTCTCATGACATGACAACTATAATCTGTGGCTCGTGATTTCTTGTGTTACAAAGTCTTCTTCTATTTATTCATCCTAAATAATACATAAATCTTTATTAATGCGAAATTTATTGTATTACCAGATTATTCATCCCTTTTTCGGAACGCGAATCCCTAGCAGAAAAATGAGTGTTGATATTGCAAGTAAGTTATATTTTTCTTCACAAGAAACATATCTTTTATATCATTATTTATTAACCCAAAGAACTTTTTTATGTAGAATAGTGCTATTCATACATTGTTTGCGAGAAACATTTAAAAGTGTCTTTTGCATAGTGTTGGTAGTGAGCGGGAGACGCTCATAAGTGTTCTATTTTCTTCCTTTTGGTATAGAGTGTGAGAGACACGAAAAAACATTGTACAGATCAAAATCGGGTTTGTGGTTACTTTTGATCAGTATACTGAGGGTCGGGCGGCAGACTGACTGATTATAATTAGGGTCAAGGTTGATGAAAAAACCGGCCGACAATAATATGTTAATGTATGTACTAAAATAAGCTTCTTAAAAATCCCACATTCCAAAGTCACTTTTTTTGTCAATATAAGAAACTGTTTATTAAATAATAATAAAAACAATTAACAAATATTTTTCAATAATACATTCATTACTTATTTTAAAAAACCCATGAAAAAAATAATATCGGTGTTTTATAAATTTCTTCTTCCTCTTCTTGGTGTAGGCCTTGTGGCTTATTTTTAAGAGGGATTAGCCTCCTGCGATGTCGATTCCCAGCTATCGATCCATCTCTTTGGTGGTCTGCCCGACAGTTTTCTACCATAGGGTTGGCCGTATAGTGCAATGTGTTAATAAATTTGAATTAATAAAATGTACAAGAGATCATTGATACTATGCATTATTTCATGGCACGTGTTTTATGTCTTACAATAATAAAAGCATCTTTAATGAAAATCACAAAAAAATATTATCACAACTGCAAAGTAGAATCACTTTTACTATGCAAAACAAATTTACTCATAGAAAAATCCGAATGCAACATTTTTTTAATGAAAAGAATGGATATTATACGCTGATGCAAAAAACTAACAGTATTTGCGGTGCTCAGATTTATATTTTGAAATACAACTGTTATTCAAGCATGAACACTCTTTGCGTGTTCTCAGCACAGAATTCAGGAGTCAAGTTGTGATCCTGTGGTTAGTGTCGTGGACTTTTATTTAAGGCTGCCTCCATAATATATATTTTGGACTTTTAATTGGAAGTTTTAACCCCACCATAATATAACTTCTTTATTTGAATTTAAAAATAAAATTAATAAATATTTACATAAAATCCCAAATTAAGTTTCATTCAAAAGAACTCATTCGCCACCAGATGAAATAATTTACTATTGAGATATGAACATTAGTATTTTTCCCATATAATATTATTCAGAAAGTTTTAAAAAAGGAATGCGACCATTTTTTTTTAAAATTAATACTTCAATTTCATCCTTTTTCTGTGAGCCTAAGCGGCTCATTATTAGAAATAGGTACCTATCAAATTGTGGTAGTCGGTTTGAACCGAGAAACTGACTTAAGAGTCCGCGACACTACCCACGGGACCACAACCTGACACTGATGATGATGAACATGATGATGATGATGATGATGTATATTCTGCATGTGTTGAGATAATGATTTATAGATCACATTTTCCTATAATACCTTTATGTCAGACTGTACCCATTATTTCTTGCTGGTTTTCTAGATTTGAGAATTCGGTATAAGGACAGAAATGAGACATTTCTAGAATCGCATCTCGTGTCCAAGGAGCCTTTTGGACAGTTTCACGCTTGGTTCGAAGAAGCGCGATCCAATGACAAGATATTGGAGCCCAATGCAATGTGCCTATCTACAGCAACTAAGTAATTTTGTTTATTTATTGAATATCTATAAGTGCGGTGGATATTCACACGTTTCTCGCAATAATAAATTTGTGGATTCATCAATTTACACATAACAGATAGGCTATTTTGTTCATTTTTTATTACAGGATTTGGGTAATATCGATGTTAGATTCCAATAACCTGATACAATTCTATTTATTAACCCTTACAATCCAATTCCAAATCCTGTGAACTATTAGTAGATAGGCTATTTTTTCATTTATTATTATAGTTATTGTTTTGATGTGGGACAGGGGGCAAATGAATTTTTGCTCATTAGAATATGTAACTGTCTACCGGGATTTTTTTTTAGCGACCGGAAATGGTAAAAATGAACTAATTACATTTCCAAACTGTTAACCTCCAAAAAAATAAGTGTTTCATGTTGCCGATTTGATTTTTCAGGGATGGAATACCATCGGGACGGTTTGTGCTTTGTAAGGGATATGGGAAAGATGGATTTAAGTTTTTCACAAATCTAGAGAGCAGAAAAGCGAAAGAACTTGTAAGTATTGACATCTCAACATAGATGAGGAAGAATGCCTTGTTTAGTTTTTCCATTTTTACTTTTACTTTTCGAGTCATTCAATATTCATTTCTTCTTGTAACTCTTATTTGCACCCATCGTATAGACGCAGTGTTATCTTAATATTTTTATTACATAAAGGCAAGGTGGTTAGCTATGCTCTTAACCCTTACCGGTCCAATATCGAATCTCATTCGACATCGCTTAGATCCCATGTCAGATGTTACTCGGCATTTTTTTCATCATTAGTATTATTTATTTAAAATGCAAGCTTAAATTTTTTCACTTGTATCTATTACAATAGTATGTGGAGCAGAGGACAAATGATTTTTTTTTCAATTGGAATGTAACTGTCTACCTAGGGTTTTTTCAAATTCTGGGGGGCCGGAAAAGGTCCAAAATATTAGTGTTCGCAATCACTTATGTTTATTTTGACCCCCTCTGGGGATTAAAACCAACGAAGGCGAAAGAAATATATTTAAAAAAAGGATGGTTGTGTTTTTTTCTTCTTTTGATATTGGCATACGTAGATGAAGAAGAATGTGGAAGTTTGGGTATTGAAAGGGCTTACATTTTCGGGAATTACAATTTATGGGAAGCATGCTATGACCTGTCAGAACTGATGACCTGAATCACCTCTTGATGAAGGATTTAAAAAATATGGTTATGGATTTCATTTTTATTTTTTACCAGGCTGAAAATCCGAACGCTGCCCTCACATTCTACTGGGAGGTTCTGAATCGAAGCATCCGTATTGAAGGAACAATAAGCGCATTGAGTGATGAAGAGTCTGAGAAGTACTTCCACAGTCGGCCTGTTCCGAGTCAGATTGGAGCTTGTGCTAGTCACCAGAGTCAACCCATCTTATCGAGGGATGTTCTGTGTGAAAGGGAGAAGGTGCTTGAACAACAATATACGGAGAAGGGAATAGCAGTACCCAAGCCTTCATATTGGTAGGTCAAATTATAAAATAGATCAGTGTTCCGCAAACTTTTTCGATTCAAGGTACACCTACCAAATTAAGAAATTTCAGAGATGCATATTTACTATATTATTTAACATATTATGTTTAATGCGAAATCTGGGCCTACTTGACTGAGCACAGGCAATCTAAATTTGGAGCAAAGTGTTATTTTTAAAAAAAAACTAGACTTTTCTGCGTCTCACCAATTAATCACCACGGTACACAAGTGTGCCGCCACACACTTTGCGAAAGAATGAATTAGATCATAAAGTGATGGTCACACTAAATTACTTTATAATGGATTTATAACTTTCTATTTACATCATGTTTAGGATACTGTATCAGAAAAACAAATCATTAACTTGATTTAAAATTATATGAAAGGAATTAATTACAGTCGTATTAGTATCTCAGGATAGCAGATTCAAAATATTAGTGTCAGGTAATTTTATGAGGCGAATTTATTTTCCTGTTGTTTATAATTGAAATAAATTTAGTCTTAGGCCTCAGTGTGACAATAATAAGAACACAAATCGCTCACTCCTTTCAAGAACGTCATAAATCAAAAAACTTGATTTTTCAGGAGAACGTTTTTAAAGTTTAAAATATAATACAATGTATTAAAAATAAGTATCAAGCCACTTATTGAACTTTTTACTCCGCAACAGATCTTTTTAGGTAAAACCTGAAGGTTTTTTCTCCATTTGAAAAATATTTAGTTTATTCAAAAAAACAATTAAACAATACATTTTCTTCAAAATGCAAAAACAACACTTTCTGCCCTGTAGCGGGTAAATATTAAGTTAAAAATATGCCTCTTTCACACTGGGATATAGTACATTTTATGGGCATTCCGAAAACATGCACAACTGAAAATTGACGATTTTTGATTTATGACGTTCTAGAAAGGAGTGAGCAAAATATTTCTTTAAAAAATAAAAACATCTTGTGATGACTAATACCACTTTATTTTATTTAATATGAATATTTTAGATTGTCAACATGATTAAAATGTTTTTTTTTTAATTTCCAGGGGGGGTTATATTCTAAACCCAAAATGCGTTGAATTCTGGCAGGGTCAAAGGGATCGTCTCCACGATCGTATAAAATTCCGTAGACCAGCAGAGAATGAAAAACCAGATGGACAGCTGTTACACCAGGGTGAAGATGGCTGGGTTTACGAAAGACTGTCTCCGTAGTATGAAAAATTACTAAACGTTCCTAAGTATTTATTCAAACAATAAATACATAACTATGTTTACAATACAAATAATAATAATTATATTTTGTAGTAAATTAGTATGAGACAGGGTAACCCTATGTCCTCTTTTATCTTCTGATAATAAGTCCTCCTTTTGACATACCTTATGTAAAAAATATTACGGTTATTAGAAATTTTCTACTGCGAATTCCCATTCTGTCTTCTGTGCGTGTCATGTCAGGTCCCCCTGACGTCGACTATCACTTGATAGTAATCGTTTTTGTCTTGGGCAGCGGTAAACAGCGCCTCGACGGTTCTGATGTTCTCCAATCTCGTATATTCCGGAGTCAGGAGATCTGCCTTCTGCCCACACCTCGTCAACCTTCTACAATATTTTGCCTTTAATAATTACGTGTGATAGGTCGTACTTTTGTCCTCTAAGCATATGCCTCAGATAGGACACCTACCGGACTTTGACAGATTTGTGAACAAGTATTTGGACACACTCAAAATTTTGTGAATAAACTGGTCAAAATATAAGCTGCATAAAAGATAAAAATATCGGGTTTACAGGCGTTGCTCTGTATGTAAAATAATCCAGGTTTGATCTTGCATACAGATAAAAGGATCTCTGCTAAATAAAAGCTTCAAGGTGGGGACTGACTGGAGCATTTTGTCGTAACGTAACATTCGCGGACCATCCGATCATAGGATATAGTACTCGGAACGAGCTCGGCTCGCTGTACTGACTATACGAATGCTCGCATTGACGAAATGACTCCGGTCAGTCCCCACCATCATAAATCCAATCTTTGATACTGTACCCTATTTTCATTATACATATTATTATACTATAGTAAAACATGTGATAACGGTAGTATAATACAACAGACAAGAGTTTACGGGCATAAAAGTTTCATTTTGACAATGGATTCCGTAAGAGACTTGCAGATAAAAATGTAATCCTTTTTCAGTGTCCTATACAACTTTGGAACCGGATAGTGGTCAGATGGTATTCCTAGAGGGAGAGTATTTATATAAGGATGTGTATCAAGCAATAAATATTATAGTGAAATATATGCGCTCACTGTAAATCTATATGTCTTCCATTAGATTAAGTTAAATGATTGTATTATAAAGCCTTCGGTATAAAAAATATTGTTGTTTAGCAAAAAATACTTAGTTGGTTGGAAGATATTTATAGCAATAATTTTGCCAACGTACGTATACCTACTGTATGAGATGTTTTAAATAAGTACCCTTATGTTTGCACTGATAGATTACAAAATAAATAAAAACCTATTTGAAGGTCAGTTTCATTATTTCTCTCATCACTCCTCCCGTGCTCTTCCAACAAATGTCACATTTCATAACATCGTTTTGGGTCACTAACGATTCAAATTGCCGCACGCCTCCCCCAACTCCGAAGTAGTAAGTTTTAGCGGCCAGGTACGCCGTACCATCAGCCTTCAAGTGATTTTTTATAAAGTCATATATTTTCTGATGATTCTCCATATTGTAAATTGTTTCAGACGAAAGAATGTAGTCGTACTTGAACAAATCAACATTTTCTTGCATCAATTTCGATAGTGATTCCCAATCTCCGGAAAAGAACTTGCATTTAGTTTTTATGGAATCTCTTTCTTCCAGTGGAATATTTAGTAGGCAATTGGGAATGGTCACCGCATTGATCACTTCTTTATTCTGAAAAAAATAGTTAAATTTAAATCACAAGTTTACCCTGCTACCATCCCTATTTCAATATAAAGATACGTTCAAATAATTGTTAATCTATAAGTTAGCAAAGATGGTAATACAGTCATCCCTTAGTATTTGAAATTTCGCATATTGGCACATGATATTGGTAAGTATGCATAGAATTATAAGTAAATATGTAGAAAATTGATTATCGTAATTCTATTCCATTCAATAATTTTACATAAGAAAACAAAAACTACAGTTGAACTCAGTTATTACGAGGAAGATGGGACCGATCGAATTTGATCTTTATAAGCATTACTCGTTTCATCTGAGAAAATATATTTTTTTATAATATATACCCCTCACATGAAGACATGAAATCGAATAGAATAGAAGTCGCAATCCAAACAAACAAGAAAATACACTCATAACCAATTACCTGTTGTTGGCAAAAATACCAATTAGGTACTTAGTATTGATACTTTGTTCACTAAAACTATATTCTTTTAAAATATTTTAAAAATCCATGCTTTATATATTTGTAAGACGGTGACTAATAATCTGAGTCTCGATATTCGCAGTTAAAAGTAACCGCCTCGAATACCGAGGATGACTGTATTTTGTAACTTATTGATTAATCATCTGACATGATTTGCTACATACATAATCTTGAAAGTGTACTTCAGCGCCGGATAAGAGAGAAATTAACCCCAAAATTCCTGCTCCACATCCCAGATCCAGGACCCTTGTATCCTTCCAATTTACTTCATTTGAGCAAAAATAATCAGCAAGATCATTTGTACACTCCCATATTTTTAGGCCTCCTAAAACAAAAATTATACTACATAATGCATTAAAAATTGGTAAATATGATATCGCTCACTCCTTTCAAGAACGTCATAAATCAAAAATTGTCAATTTTCATTTGTTTTCGGAATGCCCAGAAAATGTACTATATCCCAGAAAAAGCGGCATATTTTTAACTTAATATTTACCCGCTACAGGGCAGAAAGTGTTGTTTTTGCATTTTGAAGAAAAGGTATTGTTTAATATTTTTTTTAATACACAAAATATTTTTGAAATGGAGAAAAAACCTTCAGGTTTTACCTAAAAAGATGTGTTGTACAGTAAAAAGTTCAATAAGTGGCTTGATATTTATTTTTAATAAATTGTATTATATTTTTAAACTTTAAAAACATTCTCCTAAAAAATCTATTTTTTGATTTATAACGTTCTTGAAAGAAGTGAACGATATATGGAACGTAGTTATGATTCCAGCACCATGTGTGAAGCATGGAGTTGCCAAATGAAGGATGAAAGAAGATTGAATGCAGGAAATAAGGAATGAATGCAAAGCAAAGTTAAGTTTTATCGATAAAATTAAGAAAGGTGTGCTGAGATGGTTTGGACATGTGGAACGAATGAGTGAGGAAAAAACGATAAAACAAATTTATGAGGCAAATATAGTTGGGAAACGCAGCACAGGAAGACCGAGGAAAACTTGTAAAACAAAACAATATAATATTGACTTAATCATTAATCTCACAAAGGTAAGGTGATCAGTGAAGCCGATTAGGTTTAGAAAGAAAAAGTCTTCTTTAAACCTTTATCCGCAGTGTTATCTTGATTGTTAACACACGAAGGAAAGGTGATCAGCCCTCCGCTCCAAGACCAGGGTTGAATAAATATTAGAGTGAAAAATCACTTAATATTTATTTGACCCCCCCTGGGAATCGAACCCGGGACCTCCCGGGAGCGTGGTGACCATCGTGGAGGTGGAAAAAAATCCATATTCTATAGCACATTTTGGTATTTTTTTTTAATAGAATACATTTTAGTTACCTTCATATTTTCCAGTTAATAAATCTGAATGCTCGGTCTCCGCTTTTAAAACATCGTTTCCTAAGTCGTTATTTACTTCGCTTTCTTTTAGATATCGTAATGCATCTTCTGGAAACACGTGACCAATGTCCAAATCGCCGCATATGAGCAATTTAGCTTTTGGAAAAATTTCATCTATGTCCTTGATTATCTCATCCGTTGGTGTTATTTCTGCGGCATTTATCCATTGTATAGATGTGCCATTTTCGCTACCTAATTGAGAACATTGAATTAACAACTTGACGGTTGAATTTTGGCGAGAAAATTCGTCACAGGAAATCATCACCAAACAACTCGAAACAAGACTACCCGAACCCTGCTCGGGTTAGTCAATAAGAAAAAATACATAAATATATAAGGCTTGGACAAATCAATACCACCAGTTGGAATACGATTTGCCCAAGCAGCACTCGGACTCATCAATGCAACACTAACTCCTTGCCCGAGTCGCACTCAGGATAAACTGGCAACTGGTAAATAACTTTCCAAGATACCTTGTATATTCAATGCTGCAATCGCGCAAAATGCATTATTTGATATATCTTCTTCTTTTAACATATCCGCTCCCTATGTAAAGCAAATAGAGTCCCCAAACTATCTCCAGGCTTTTTTGTCGGCCGCCAACTCCCTTGCATTCTCCCAAGTCAAGTCCGCTTCCCGATGTTCAGACCAGAATTGTCAGCAGTGGTCATTCTGGGCGGCGCGAACCTGATTCCTTGTAAAAGAGGCAAGCTTGATTAAGGCTCTCAGGAGGCATGCGGAGTACATGGCCTAGCCAACAGAATCGCCTTTTCTTGACGACAGTAGTGACCAAAATTTGCTGCGTACTAAGGTGCTATGTTTCACAGCTGATATATAGAAAAATTTAAAATGAAAATTAGGTAGTTATTTTGATATATATTGAAAATGATCACTTTATCTTGTATCTTTCGATTACCAAAATCTGGAAATAAAACAATCTTTGTATTTGTGAATATAGGCAATGTTTGTATTTAAACTTTCAACCTTTTTCTTCAGCCTTCGGTTCCAGCTCGTTTAGATCGGCTGAGTTCAAAGAAAATGAAAATTTGAAATTAGACATTTTACTTTTTTGTTTAAAAATAGTATTTTTCCCTCATTTGCACACAACATAACCTACACTCTTATGTCAATCGCACATGTTTTATGTCAAAATTCAAAATATTCGCAAGAATGGTGACCAACATAACGCCGTTAACCACTATTGAATACTGCTTGGTTTATTCGAATAACAAAACGACAACGTTCTCCATACATTATAAGTACAATCTATTCATGAAATAAAAAATGTTACTCGTCACGAAATGGCGTTTCTTTTCTTCTACTGATGTTAAAAAATATATCCATTATAAAAATGCTTAGAAAGCAGCTAGGTGCAAGTGGGATTAATTAATTAATCTAAACTAAATCGACCTCTTGAAAATTTCTAAACTTTTGATATATTATTATTATTGTGGCTTGAGAGCTGATGACAACATACGCAAACGATTAGTGTAGAGTTTACTTACGTTTGAGGCTCCAGCTCAATGGTTTGAGCTAATGATTCTACGGTTAACTCTATCAATTGACATCTCTTTGGTGAAACATTTGTGGTATTTATTTGGTAAGTATTTGTAGTGGTTTCAGAAAAACTGTTAAATTAAACATTAAAATTATTATCCCTGCAACTCTAGGCTAAGAGCATTATAAAGTTCTCTTTACTATCGGGAATATTTTATGTCCATCTTTATTTTTTTAAGTAGGTAGGTACACCTGCTTATGAACCATAGACAATCGAACGGAATGGTACGAACCTCCGAAATAGTCTTTGGTCCGAACATCAACGAATCACGAACAGAATCAAACGGAACCTCCGAGCTGGTTTTGGTTGGGGGTGATAAACACGTTTTTCGTGGTTTAATATTTCCGTAGTTTTATTTTTTAAGATTTTTGTTAGAATTCCTTAATAGTATTGTGCATAATGGCAGACACCGCGAAAAAGGTATGGTAATTATGTGTTCCAATCGGGGTCTTGCATTTCTGTGGTCGCATCACATTGCAATATCTTCATGTGTCATCCTAACAAAAGTATTTAGCGATTCGCAAAAGGCAGAAGTGGCTTCATTACATTGTGCTATTTTAAATAGCAACTTTAAAATAATCCGATTTTAAATTGATACGCAATTTTTTGAGTATTCGCTGAATAAATAAGTTTTATTATTAAGCCAGTTGCCGCAGCACGTTTCAACATGCCCCTAGTAAAAAATTGCTGATTTTTTGTGCAATTTTAATTATCTGTATTTAAATTTCGTCTGGTTTTTAACGTAAAAATATTACTATCACGATCAACTTTTTTAATTATACTTTTAAGAACTTTGAAAAATATATTATAATTTAATTTCCTCACACTTCGATGCATCATATGCCTGAGCTGGAAGGTTCAAACTGTACCATTGAGTATGTTTTCTTGAATACTTTTACTTGACGTAATTTTTGATAAAGATAACACTGCATCAGTCCAACGTGATGCTCTTAACTAAAATCTTGTCTGTGGTTTATTACCCATGTCAATCAAACAAAAATTTCACTATTTGTTATCATAATGTAGTTTTTAGATAAATTAACATATTTATATTTTATTATTAATATTTCTAATATTTAAAGCATTTACTTTGTGGTTAGTCATTATTTGCATTTAAAAAAAAATGTTAGCATGGTTTTATACTCACTGAAATTTTTGTCTACCGGTTTCAAAATGTACCGGGTGGACAAAAATCTCTGTGACTGATAATATACTAACATTACCAGCATTTTTGTGTAAAAAAAGTTTAAAAGTATCACATTTCGCTCACTCCTTTCAACATCACATATCGAAAAACTTGATTTTTCAGGAGATGGTTTTTAAAGTTAAAAAATATAATAAAATATATTTCAAATGATTATCAAGCCGCTTATTGAACTTTTTACAGTGCAACAGATCTTTTTAGGTAAAACCTGAATGTTTTTTCTCCATTTGAAAAATATTTAGTATATTTTAACAAAATAATTAAACAATACATTTGCTTCAAAATGCAAAAACAACACTTTCTGCCCTGTAGAGGGTAAATATTAATTTAAAAATATGCCGCTTTTGCTGGGATATAGTACATTTTCTGGGCATTCCGAAAAAAATCCACAACTGAAAATTGACAATTTTTGATTTATGACGTTCTTGAAAGTAGTGAGCGACATGTACTACGACATAAAACTAGGAGTAAAGGAAACAATTTTTGGTGAATTCTAACTTTTTATTCAACCTATTTACAATCTCACAAATAAATAATAATAATAAACATTTAATGCCAGTAATGCTGCATAAAAAAAGTATTTACAACATTTTGAGTGTGTCCAAATACTTGTTCACAAAATCTGGATTATCTCCAATTACAGGAGTTATTTTCATATAATTTTTTGACATCTCATCAAAGATGAAGAAGAATATGGAAGTCTGGGCATTTACGGGGCTGACGACCGTCATAGGCTGGTTTAAGTGATCACTTTACACACGTGTAACATTCACCAATTCTACCCATTATTGACAACCACACCACTCAAATTCTTGGCAGTTCTGTAAAAAGCTTCTTTACATCTCACCAATAGATGTCTCTAGTGAAGTTCTAGTGATTCATGAACAAGGTTTATAAATTAGTTCATAGAATTTGAGTAGTGTGGTTGTCAATAATGGGTAGAATTGGTGAATGTTACACGTGTGTAAAGTGATCACTTAAACCAGCCTATGACGGTCGTCAGCCCCGTAAATGCCCAGACTTCCATATTCTTCTTCATCTTTGATGAGATGTCAAAAAAAAAAAAAAAAAAATTTTGTTGTTAAAAATTGTGATTGTGAAGTGTTTCTTACATAAGGACAACTTAAATTGATATCGGTATAGCACAGGAGCAGTTATTTTTTTATAGCTGTGTCTGTATATCGACACAGAACATTTATGCCTGCGGACCACTGGCGACGGGATTCGATAATTATGTACATATATTATTTTTTGACATCTCATCAAAGATGAAGAAGAATATGGAAGTCTGGGCATTTGAATAATTACTAATTATTAATTATTATTAATTAATTAGTAGAATTGGTGAATGTTACACGTGTGTAAAGTGATCACTTAAACCAGCCTATGACGGTCGTAAGCCCCGTAAATGCCCAGACTTCCATATTCTTCTTCATCTTTGATGAGATGTCAAAAAATAATATGAAAATAACTCCTTTAATTGGAGATAATCCAGATTTTGTGAACAAGTATTTGGACACACTCAAAATGTTGTATGTACATATAGTTGAAACTTTAACAAAGAGCTACTATTCGTATAAAATCATTGAATAATTCCTTTCCTTTTCTACCTTTGAAATGAGGCTGGTGCAGAATGTAAAAATATCCTTCTCGTCCTTAAGCATCAATCGACCGAAATACCTACATAGAAATACCTTTCCTGTCCGAAGTGTGTTACAAGACAAAGTGTTGTGTTGATAAAGTGGTATGCAACATCTAAGAAGTTAAGCTCCTACACATGTTTTTTTGACCAATCAGCATTTTCACCTATCAAAAGGTTATCATTAGACTGGTCCCCAATCCTGACCATTTAACTGTAATAAAATTGTGCAGCATCCGAAGTATTTAATTTGACTTGTGTATTATTATTATACAATATCGCGGTGTTGATACTACAACCAGGTTACTCTTTAAGTGGTGGAAAATTGAAATATAAGATTGTGGCTCGAAAATGTGGTTTTCAAATTTACCTAGTTATAGTAATTACCCCAGAATATGATATTGCACTAGGATTCTATAAAAAAAAGACAACTAACATTGTTGTTAGGTGATTTTTTCCGCCACTATCAATGTCGTCACCATCAACATCGCCATCAACCCCGACCCTAATTACTACTAATACTAATTAGGGTCGTGTACTAATCACAAGTAACCACAAACCTAATTCTGGTCTGTGCAAAGTTTTTTGGCATCTCGCACTATATCTAAAGTAAGCAAATAGAACGCTTTTAAGCGTCTCCCGCTCTCTACCGACAGTATGTAAAAAAAAGCTTTTAATTGTTTCCCGCAAACAATGTGTTAAAAACATATTTTGTTTATTGATTTGGCATTAACTTTGTGGAATAACATGATGATTTAAATATAAAAATAAACCACTTGTATAAGACCACTTCTTGAGTTTATTAATGTAAACACAACTAGTTTCGAGAACTACAGATGTTTTTATCAGCAAGTGAAAAAACAAACTTTATTTTCACCTGTCCATGAGAAAATTTGCAGATAAAATGCGCGTATCACAAACGCTCGTATGTGTAGTGTGGTTAATATCTTACTAATTAAGAGGTTGACGTTGCCCACTTTATCAAGCTGATATACCGTGGGATGTTAGAAGAGGGGTAAGGAAAGAAAATTTTCCTTCCTCTCCCTACCCCCCTTCTAACATCCCAAGGTATATCAGCTTGATAAAGTGGGCAACATCAAGGTTAATAACTCAGAAAGTGATCTCATACAAGTTTTTAATAAAAAAAAAATACATATGTATTTATGAGTTTGGATTTTATTGTTTTTGAAATATGTTTTTACATTATCAATTTTTTGTTTATTTCACTTTATTGTTCAATGATTTACTTAAATTGTTTGAAGGTTCAGGACTACAAGGATTCTTTGAAAACAAAAGCTGAGCAACTTATCATTAAAGGATTCCCCGAGAAAATTGTCAAGCTCAATGAGTTGCTCGAGACTCCAAACTTTCAAAACCGGGACTTTACGGATGTCCACCAGGTAAATATCCTCTTTATTCATAAGGTGACCACGGAAGCCACCTCTGTTCCTTAGCATAGGAATGTATTTTATTACGCATTTTTATCGATTGCTGCTCGGTATGATCAAAAATCTTGAAATTACGCGGAGCACTGTTCTGTATGTTCCCGATAGTAACCTAATGGTGGAGACTGACCGGAGCATTTTGTCGTAACGTAACACGTTACGATGCGAGCATTCAGGCAGTCAGTACACCGAGCTGAGCGCTCCATTCATAGTTTCGGATGCTCGGTGATGCTTGCCGCAAGCGATGTTACGACGTTATGTTACGACGAAATGCTCCGGTCAGTCTCCACCTTAAGGGTGGGGCTCCATTAGTGCGATGCCCTGCGTTGCGTCGTCACAGCGTCCACCGCATAGGGTCGACGCATTGTTAATTTGATTATGAATCATGTGATTGCAAGGTGATCAGAATCTGAGAATTTGGCTCCAGATTCTCGGATTGAGTAGGAAATAAGAAAGCGTAAAGGTTATAAGGTCGACGCTGCGACAACGCAATGCAGGGCATTGCACTAATGAGACATCACCCTAAGACAGATTTGGCCTAGATACAGCTTGGTTCCTAAGAATTCATTCGCTAACAGGTCTGCACTACTTTCCCCCCTCCAATTACAGAAATTGCTGAAATCTTAACTTATCAATAACAATTAGTGAACTATGTGCATTGTATTTGATGGAGACTTATGCCTGATTTCAAATTTTACCTTCAATATTCTCAATGTTATTAAATATTTCTGCAAAGACTAATAATAATCAATACACGGCAAGAAATATTTATTTACAATATTTAAGATGAATTGTAATGTTTGCTCATAGGAAGATAGTAAATGAATATCAAAAACACATTGCAGTATATAAAATATATATATCAATATAAAAAATAAAAAAACAGCAAATAACTTCAACTGATCAAACATTGTTAGTTTGCACAACACTTTTATGACAGAGCGGTGAGAAATAATGATTATTGTCAAAATATCAACTTTTGTATATTTTAGCAATTATAACAGATCCACCGTTTCCAAATAAATGTTCATAAGGAAAACAGGAGAATTATTGACAGCCCCCCCCACAGTTATTTACACTACAGATTTCATCTGTCAATTTTTTTTATATATTAGCCTCCGTAGTGTAATGGTCAGCACGCTCGGCTACCGTTCTGTAGGTCCCGGGTTCGATTCCCAGGGGGGTTCAAATAAATATAAGTGATTTTCCACTGTAATATTTATTCAATATTACCCTGGACTGGTACCTGAAGCGGAGGGCTGATCACCTTTCCTTCATGTGTAAAAACGATCAAGATAACACTGCGTTATATGACGCAGTGCCCTATGCACCATTTGGGTGCGGATAAGGGTTTTATTATTATTATTAGCTATGTTGAAATTTTCTGTAACTTATTTTTATACATACCATGAAAATACTGCATATATTAGATGAGATGGCTTCATCTACATGTTTCTGCTAGTTGAGCCAACACACTGCTTTTGGTGTGTTAATATTTTCTTTTAAAAATATTTAAATTCTAGAAATTCAATTGTTAGTCTCAAAAATGGCAATAAAACATGAAAATAAGTTAAGTTAGTAAAATCTTAATCAATAAAACCATTGAAAACAGGAACTTTTTTAAATGGAAGGACCCGCAAAGCCTCTATTTTTTCTGCAGGTATGTTAGTCATGACAGGAAAGGTACATATGAAATATACATCACTCGGATCAATTGAAAATAAGTATTTATTATTCTCAATATTATTAATATTTAAAGCATATACTTTGTGGTTAGTCATTTTTACTTATCACTCACTCACAAAAAAAAAACCGTGAGTGGTTATATATGTACTAATATTACTAACATTTTAAAAATAAAAAAATTAAAAGAAGTAAAAAAAAATAAA
The DNA here is from genome assembly GCF_059751285.1 of Brachycentrus maculatus. Classification (NCBI taxonomy): domain Eukaryota; kingdom Metazoa; phylum Arthropoda; class Insecta; order Trichoptera; family Brachycentridae; genus Brachycentrus; species Brachycentrus maculatus. The sequence continues at coordinate 1,077,864 of NW_028280941.1, forward strand.
AAAATTTTATTTTTAAAATGTTAGGACCGACTCTGAAGCAAGAGAACTCAAAAGCCGCGAGAATTGCTTCGATCGTTGACTAGAACAGACGCTTTAACTAGATTTTAACTTGACTTGTTTAACTCCATACATTATAAATTATTTGTAGTCATTTGATTCCAGTATATATGTAGTGTAAATTTTCATTTATTTTAATAAAGGAACGAACTGTAAGTACATTCTTTCATTTTTACTCTGGTCACCAAATCCACATCACGACGGCAACATGCCACAAAAAAACCAGTCGGAATTAACATAGCAACTAGCTATACAGTCAATCGTCTACCCAACCTAAAATGAACCGAAAATGATGAATGGTTTCTTTGGAAATGAAGCGCCTACATATATGGGCATATATATTTTTTATTTATTTCTTAAGTTAGCTTATATTAAAACTAATATAAACTATTATATACATTTACATCATCTTTATATATTTACATTTCCTTACAGTAACTTAGACATTTATTTTTAAATTCTTTCAGACACTTTTCATTCTTCATACATTCAGGCATCTCATCATACATTTTTAAACCCTTATACATCAACCAATTTTGCGACTCAGCTCTTTTCAATAATGGTAGTCTTATTTTATCCTTTTGTCTAGTAGCATATTCATGACAATTTTTGTTTAAGACAACTTTATCCTTAAAATATTTTGGTAATTTATCGTGAAAAAATTTATGTATAAATATCAACATATTAAATGTAATGTAATGGTCTGCGCCTACATATCTGTCCGCCTCCGTGGTGTAATGGTCAGCGTGTTCAGCTACCGTGCTGGAGGTCCCGGGTTCGATTCCCAGGGGGGTGAAAATAAATATTAGTGATTTTACACTGTAATATTTATTTAATATTACCCTGGACTGGTTCCTGAAGCGCGAGAGTGATCACCTTGCCTTCATGTAAGCAATGATCAATAAAACACTGCATCAATTCGATGCAGTGCCCTATGCACCATTGGGTGCGGATAAGGGTTATAAGTAAGTAAGTACATATATAGATATTTTTTTGTTTCTAGGACCTGAACATACCCGTGCCGCCCCCGCAGAGCGAGAACAATGGGGGGCTGTGCCAGATGCCCGGGGCCAAGAGGGCGCGCGTGGAGGAGGGCAGCGGGGGCGACGGGGAGGGGGGCTGCCGCGTGTACGCCCTCCCCTCGGGCAGCGTGCCCTGCAACCGGCCCCTGTGCGAGCTCATCCACTTGGTCAAGCCGCGCATCCGGGAACTCGTCGAGGACTCAAATCTGGTAATTATAATGTAATTCAACGTTCAGACTCCAACAATAGTTCAATTTTAACCTAGCCGACTCGAACGTGGAGATCGAAATCCTCCATACATGAAATTTCATTCCATAACTTTAGTATTATAAGAGCCACTTACTCTATATGCAATCTCAAAAATTATGTTAAATAAAAATTCTCCTTTTTTATTTTTATAATTTCAAATCGTTGAATATTTCAAAATATAGTTTTTTATAAAAAAGCATAATAAATGAATTTTGATTTCAGTTGAAAATGTGGATATCGTTCATGATCCCCAAGATTGAGGACGGAAACAACTTTGGCGTTTCGATCCAGGAAGACACTCTGGCCGAGGTACAGGCCGTAGAGTCGGAAGCGGCCGCATTCTTCGATCAGATATCTAGATACTTCATTTCCAGAGCCAAGATTGTCTCCAAAGTAGCCAAGTACCCACATATTGATGATTACAGGCGAGCTGTGCAGGTACCTACTGTCCTTACTTACTTTTATGGGTCCTATTTATTATAATCAGTATTCAAGCACTGGGCAAAGTTGATTTTCATGTTGTGAAACGGTTTTTGAAAACACAATTGATTCTTATACGACTGAGGTTTGTATACTGAATGATTACATTGTATGACATTTGATAACCTAACTAACTAATTAAGTAAGTAACTAACCTAAGTAATTGACCAACCATCGCGCCTTATAATATTTGGCAGTTATGTATGAGGAGATGCATGAATGTGAAAGCGGCGAAGTTTGTTTGGAGAGACAGAGTGGTGTGGTGTTCTATTCTCTCTGTCTACCTCTATGGAAAGTGAGGTGATGGTTAGTTAGTTTAAAAATTACACTGGCCAACAAAATGAAGAAAAAAAATTGGTGCCAGAAATTTAACTGATTTTTAATTTTCAATATTTTTAGTGTGTCCAAATACTTGTTCACAAATCTGGATTATCTCCAAATATAGGAGTATTTTTCATATTATTTTTTGACATCTCACCAAAGATGAATAAGAATATGGAAGTCTGGGCATTTACGGGGCTGACGACCGTCATAGGTTGGTGGCGTCATATGGCGGTTAACTGTTCTCTCCTCACTCATACGTTCCACATGTCCAAACCATATCAACACACCTTTCTTAATTTTATCGATAATGCTTATGCCTTGCATTCTTTCCTAATTTCACTATTCAAACATCTATCATACATTGTTTTCCGTATTTCACGTATGCCAAGTTTTCCTTGGTCTTGCATCACTGCCTGTAGTAATTACTTCCCCACATGTAGAATGAAGAGCAAATAATTTTTATATTATATTTTGACATCTCATCAAAGATGAAGAAGAATATGGAAGTCTGGGCATTTACAGGACACACTTATTTGGACACATTCAAAATGTTGTAAATAATTTTTAAACATGGTTTTGAAATGTACTATCAAAAAGTAAATTCCAAATGTAAAAACTAAAATAAAAAATGTCAATTGTGTCTGTTTTCTCTTTACAGGAGTTAGATGAAAAGGAATACTTGTCGCTTTGGCTTGTGATGTGTGAAATCCGCAACAGATACTGCTCCCTCCACGATATCGTCATTAAAAATTTGGAGAAAATAAAGAAACCGCGCTCTTCAAATACGGACTCACTATACTAAGGCCGCCATTCCATTATCTTAGTCTCGAATATAAATTGGACCGTAATTAGCAATAAAGATCATAGACTAAATCATCGAGGAGTCGGGCGGAGCCAGGGTCCTAGGAGTCTCGCCTTGTAGAAGGTGTATTGTTAATTTATTCCTTAGCTACTTAAGCATGCGTTGGAACGTAAATACAGAGAACACTTGACTTCAATGCCTGAGTATAATGATACATCCTTCTGGTTATGTAACGTGATCACTTCTAATTTTGTGATGGAGTTTATCAGTACCGAGTTGTGTACGTTTTAAGTTTTCCCCTAAGATAATACTATGATAATGCGGATCTTCCACTATCGGATCCCGCGTTAGATGATAACCACCCAAAGCAAGCAATATAATATACAAAATCGAGCCAGAGTTTAACTCTACGTTTTCAATAAAACATCAAATATCCATACTACTTTTTTTATTAATTATAAGAAATAAATTTAGAATTTTTTTTAATGAATTTTCACATATCACTCACTCCTTTCAAGAACGTCATAAATCAAAAAACTTGATTTTTCAGGATAACGTTTTTAATTTTTAAAAATATAATACAATATTTAAAAATTAATATCAAGCCACTTTTTGAACTTTTTACTGTGCAACAGATCTTTTTAGGTAAAACATGAAGGTTTTTTCTCCATTTGAAAAATATTAAGTATATTTAAAAAAATAATTAAACAATACCTTTTCTTCAAAATTAAAAAAAACAACACTTTCTGCCCTGTAGCGGGTAAATATTAAGTTAAAAATATGCCGCTTTTGCTGGAATATAGTACATTTTCTGGGCATTCCGAAAACATTCACAACTGAAAATTGAAGATTTTTGATTTATGACATTCTTGAAAGGAGTGAGCGATTTGTAAGCTATTGTTAATATCCACAGTTTTGTTTCTATGTTAGTGCCTCATATTTGTGTATGAAGTTTGCGCTGTGAATTTACATATAAACATTTCATCTGTGTAATTTATATTTTCAAAAAGCATTTTGATTTTTCGCTGATCTGTCATTTAAAGCACTTCAAATTTAGTACATGTAACTGACATAATAATGTTTTGTATGTTGTTTGGGTTTTACCGAAAAATGTTGCAATAAAGAAATGACATTCTTTAAAAGCTTTTTTTTCTTATATATTGATTTTACAAATTAAAAACATATTTTTAAAATAATGATTTGTATAAAATTGACTGTATTTTCCAGCATAATTTTTATTATGCAATTTGTTATTAAATTTGCCCAATATTTAAACAAGGAGAGCTGTACAGTCGAACCACTACAGGAGCAGTAACCAAGTACTGATTTTTTATACTGGTAAAAAAAAATTATAATATTTTTACACTTTTCTGTAAAATGATCCCAGATGGAGTTGGACACTTAATAGATTAAGCCGACAATGTGTTGTTTGAAAAATTAAGTGTAACCTTAAAAATTGAAGAAATAATATGTTCATCAGGTAGGGAATGGGTACCTACCTAATAAATATCTCTACCCTTTTTTTTTAAATTTATTTGAAAATAGAATAATTTATTTTTGTTTCTAAATCTGGCACATTTGCATGTATTTTTGAAAGCTGTTTTCTAGGCATTTATTTTTAAATAATTTATTTGATAATATTCAAGTTTTACGTTTGAAATCGATAAATATAATGGGGTCTAATGATATGAAACTAAACAGCGGGGACTCAGCACGTTGTCTAACGCACAGAGTGTTGGAATGTGCGGACAAGTCCGTAAATGAAATTCTCACGAAGAACATGGAAAAGGGGTGTGGTGAATACTCACCATCATCAGCCAGATGGAGGCCGACGAAGATTGACAGCAATGTGGTTGTGTTGCATCGACCTAATAATAACAAGACTCAATCACAATCGGGTGAACGAGTGTTTTCGGCTAAATCAACTGACAGTATTGTGGATAAAGCCAAACAAATGGTATCCAAAAGTATGTCAGTTTCAGAACTGGGTAATTTTAAAACTGAAAGGTCCTGTACATCCCGGAAGTTTTGTAAAATAAACTCTCTGGATGAGAGTGACGATGACTTGACACTTAGAAACGATTCTCTAATATTGGAGCACAATGGATACTATGAAAGCAATGGCAGTCTCCGACTTTCTCTTACTTCCATCTCGAGTGCGGCCACTCAGGAAGATCAAGAAGCGTACGAGATGGCTCGGAGGGAGGCTTTTAACGAATGGTTGTCTCGCAAAGAAAAAGAGGTTTGTTGGCCGTGAAATAGTGCACAATTTGCTTCTCTTTTATACATCTTATGTGGTCTTGCCCGTCTTTTTTTAAGCTTAATTGTCTTTTCACTGTACTTACATAGTGTCGATGAATAACGGTTGAGTGGAAATGCGATGACTGACCATTCTCTGTAAATGTCTGCACTATTCCGTGTCCGTCTGCTGTGCTGGTCGGGGTTGTGGGTGTCTGTGTACCGGCCAACGTCGGGTCGGAATCGAATCTAGCTGACTAACTGAACTAAATACTAATCCCTTTCACTGCCTACGCTGGGGTACTTCTAGAAAATTTGGTTACGGATTTACAAACTTCTATTTATTTAGGTTGGCAGTGACAGGCATATTGAAAGCTTTTAAATGTAAATTCACAGTAAAATCGGGATACAATTTTATGTTCTTTCACGTTTTCAATAATTTCGCAATTTAGTTTAAAAAAATTGCTTTGCAAGAGCAGATCTGTCAGGAAGCCTAGATGCTTCTGTATCAGATCTGGGCATGCGGTGGGACAGCTTGTAATATATGTACATACATAGTTTTATTGGACTGGAAAGTTTCTTCATATGGACCAATAAATCAATAAAATTCCGAGAACTATTTAATTGTACTTATATGATTCCGGTTTTATTATATTGTAAAGTAAAAAAAAAACAGTATATTAACACAATGTTTGCAGTAAACGCTTAAAAGCGTCTTTTACTTACTGTCGGTAAAGAGCGGGAGAGGTTTATAAGTGTTCTATTTGCTTACTTTTGGTAAAGCGCGAGAGATGCCAAAAAACATTGTACATGTCGGAATTCGGTTTGTGATTAGTATACTGAGGGTCGGGCAGCATACTATCTGAGGATAATTAGTGTTGAAGTAGATGATTAAACGGCCCGACAACAATGTGTTCAAAATATTAAGACTTTGTTTTCTTGGTGGCACTCGAGTAGTACGGCAAACTATGCATGCCGCCTCCATGGCGGCACTGCAGTACTAATTAAATTTTTAAAAATTCTATGCTTAAACATAACAAATAAAAACACTTCATTGCACAGGACTGATCAACCTGCCTTCATGTTATTATCTTTTAATGTAACACTCCCTCGATGTGACACAGTGCCCATTGCACCATTTGAGGAAAAATCACATAGATGCCCCTAAACGATCATCTTTAGAGTAGCCGAGTATCCCTAACAGGGTATTATATGGGAGTTTATGACGTACAATGCTATTTTTGCATATCGAGCACTAAATTTACAAAATGTTTTGGATCATAGCTAAATTTAAAAAAATAGTTTGTACATCTTAAATTATCAGTGGCATGTGGAGTTTTTAATCAGGATGGTGATGATGATTGCTGAAGACAACTACTTTTATTCAAATTTTCAAAATGCGCATTTCCTTTACTTTCAGTTTTCTATATTTTTTCACTAAAGTAGGGTAGGTAACACTTGTGTGCCTAAAGCGAATGCTTGCCACTGCAAAGTATCATCCTTTTGCCTATATCAAATTAATGAACTCCCTGATTTTTTTTATTTATATTATTCTGTTATATTAATAGAGGAAAGAAAGAGATAAAATGACAGAAAATAAAAATCACAGTGAAAAAAAGCTAACCCCTAACCAACGAGAAGAACTGTTTAAGATGTGGGTTGAAAAGAAAAAATCGATAAAGGAAGCGGAGAAAGCACGACGCTTATTGGAGAAACAGAGGGAAGAAGAAGAGAAGAAAAAGCAGCAAATGGGTAAAGAAGACAAATTAAGGGAATGGAATAGACGAAAAGAGGAAATGAAGAAAGGTATGCTTTCAAATTATTGTATGTTTCCATATTTAGGTTATGGAAATCTCCTCTAGCTTCTTCACTGCTGGATATAGGCCTCTTCCGTATCCTTCCATTTTCTTCTCTCGGTTGCTGTTTGCAGCCAGTTTCTACCCCCCACAGCGGCTATGTCATTGGACCATCTTTTTTGGGGTCTTCTGATGCCTATTTTATTCTCCCAAGGTTTCCATCTCAAAAAATTTGGGGTCTATCTTGTGAGGTCCTGTCTTGCAATGTGCCCATTGCCACTTGAGTCTTGCCACGAGATCCATGATATCCTTTATTTTAGTTCCTGATTCTTGTTCTTGATCCTCATTCTTTCCATGGATTAATTATGGAAACATTAAAGCTAAAATCTAGAGAATTTTATGATTATACTTTGAATTTGACATTAAAATTTCTAGAATTAATACTTAGAGAGAAAAAACAACGGGAAAAAATAGCTCAATCTAAAGAACAAAGGCGTAAGGAAGGTGAACAAGCTTACCAACGATGGCTGAAGCAAGCTAAGAACAAACCTCTTCCCGTACCCCTTAATAAAGGCGAATTAAGTAAGTCGACTGAACATTTGCAGTCATTTATTTGCTTAATAACAAAGGTCACAGTAACTTTTATTTCTTAGGTATGCGTGGATCTATATCGTCAATGTACATAAACCCCCAGCCTTGGAAGTCGGAAGACAATGATGACAACGCCTCCACATCTAGTGCTTGAGATAAATTTAATATCACTTTGACAATTCTTACATTCCAAAGCATCAAAAGGATTTAGATTATTTCATTTTTTACTAAATAAAAATGTATACTTCTCAAGCCTTCGTAAATCTTTGTATTAACCAAAAATTTGCTCTTGTTAAAATAATATGGGATATTGTAATAAAGAATACGAGAATGGAGAGTTGATTTATTTTTTATTGTACAGTAAATTGATATTATATTTATAATCACACATGTCATAAATTTTTGATAAGATTTTCTACAATATCAAAGTAAGAAAATATTTTGTGTAGAAATAGAAACAGTTGCATAAATTTATAATCATAATGCAGCAATAAAAACTAAACAGTTTATTATAATAGCTATAAATATAGTAGAAAACATTCTATATGTATCAAGAAATGGGAGTTAAAATAACCGTACCTTTATCTTGCATACTAGAAGTATTTTTTTTTTATTTTTCGTTTTTCTTTCTTTTTTAAAATTCATTTGACTATATAAAGATCAAAGCCTTTGAGGCAAAATCTCATTTATTTTGTATTTTAAATGCATTAGCATTGTGGTATGGTAATGTGGTAACACTCTCCTTATCATTCGTCATTCACTTTGTGTAATACCACTCAAAATGTGACTACCAGTATCAGAATACCCATTCCCTCGTCAGGTCAACTACAGACTAGAGTGAAATTCCCGTAGTTATTTATTTATATGTAACCAAAATTGTTATTCAGAAACCAGTAGTCATGAGGTAGAGTTTTTGAGTGGTATTACACAAATTGAATGATGAATGAGTGTTCGTTCAAAAACTAGATGTCAGAAGATTGTACAAACAGCACCTTTTTCTAGCAACAGAATTTTTTTTGTAATAAAATATATTTTATGTATGTTTTGTCACATCAAAATTTAATTTAGCTGTGGAAAAAAAATGTTTATACAATGAAATCTCTTTACGATGCAGTCAAGGAGGCTTTGACCCATATAGAGTCCATATTCATGTGTAACATCACCATACAACCAAAAATAAAAGATGGAAAAGTGAAAAACAATAGTACACACTTTCACTGCTGACTTACTTTGTAAAGTGCCCTTGAGATGATATTTTGTGTGAATGGCGCTTTTTATTGTAAATCAGACAAATATTTTTATTATACTTGGAATTTACCATGGCGCCAATCTACATAAAGTATATTTAAAAAAAACATCAAATTTAAATCCACTGTTCAGATAGTTACTTTGCTTAACTACCAATTGGAACTCAAAGATGTTAAAAGAATATAATTTTATTAAATTTAAGTGACAAAGGGATTTTAAGTTAGCTAAGGACTGGAATTTTTTTATCCACAACATGAACATATCATGTTGTCATTTGATTCTCTTGTGTCTCCGTAGTGTAATATGTACTGCGGAAAGTCTCGGGTTCTATTCCCAGGTAGTATAAATAAATATAAGTGATTTTTCACTGTAATATTTATTTAATCACCCTGACCACTAATCAACCTTCCCTTCATGTAACTAACGATCAAGGTAATGCTGTCGGTACAATTCAGTGCCCTTTACACCATTAGGTGCGGATAAGGGATTAGAAAAACGATTATCTTATATGTATATTCTAAATGTGATCCTCCAGTCAAAAAAACTATCCAGTTCTGCACTAATCTAAAAAATGTTTATTTAGAAATCTATGTGTGTTTTATACTAAGCACTATAAAGTTGATTTTGTATAACTATAAAAATTACTTAATGCGAGGGAGTATGTTTTTTATAATCACTATTCTTTGTAAAAAAGGTTTACACCATATACCTAAACTATCAAGAGATCATAATATCCCGATTGATTCAATACAACACATCTCTAGGATTTAGTGAAATTACTAATGTATCATTTCTAATATCCCTCTTCCTCCTCCTTCAGTCGAAGGATATCCGATTTGTTCATGAAGTAGTAAGAAGGCTGCCTTCCTTTCAGGTCCTTGAGAACGCGTTTAGCTCCGGCTTTGATTAGTATCCTGCTGATAGACTCCACATTGTCAACCCCCATGGCGTAGTGTAATGCTGTACGCTCCAACTGATCAAAAACAATTAGTCAAATCAAATCAGTGCAATATCTTAGTGGAAGTTTAGTCAAACATTCATTATCGTTAGTAAAACGTTGATACCGGAAATCATATATAAATAAATAAACCAGACGTCTGATTGTCTGCAGATCATTTCTGTATTGTGCCGGCTATTAGATACATCAAAAGTATACCACTAGCGACTCCGGTTACCGTAATAGAACCTATCTGGCCGGCATACTTTAGTACCGGGATTTTGTACCGGTAAATTGTAGCCACTCATACCAAGTAACAAGTACACTGCAAATAATACCTACATCAACCTCGTTCTAACGAAAGCTCTGTATTTAGAACATTATTGAGTGGCCTGTACTTGAGCTTTTACATAGTTTAACGTTTAGCAATTTGACAAAATGCCTAAGTCATTTTTTTATTCTTTACGTGCATATTGTAAAACAATTATTAAAATTATAAATACTTTGTTCAATATAAATATTAATGCATGTCTTAATTTTTACAGAAAGACCCCACTTATATAACTCAGGTTATAAGTTAGACATGGGCAATCGTTTTCAAAAACAAAGTTTTTGCGTAATTTGGTTTATTTAAAGCTAATCATGCCAAACCGTACACAAATTTGGTTGCGTATGCATATTTCTAGCTCCTGATATATTTGACATCAAAAACATAAACTGAAAAAATTAACAAAAATATCAAATTGGATAACCAGAAATGTAACAGTTACCTACTAGTCACTTTTCTAGTATATATTTCAATAAGGTCTAGCACTAAACAAATTTGTCTTTACATGCACTATAACGCTATGAAAGTAGACTGTGCCATGAGACTTCATGTGAGTATCATAGTGAAAAATACATTACCAATTTTAAGGAATATTAGCACTACAACGTAATACTGAAACAGTGTTTAGTGGGGGTCTTACTGTATGTTCACTAATAAATCATTTAGGTTACACGAGTTATTTTTAGACGGTGAAGTGCACAAATTATATGTAGCACATTAAACACCTCCATCGTATTTTCTTTTTCTTAATATATGCATAAAAAGAAGCGGGTTTTTTTTGTGTGAAGACAAAACAAATAATTATACAAAAATGCCAGTAACACTGAAAGACAGTCAATATGGCGGAGGTACCTCTAAGATCTATGTAACATATCGCCTACTCCTTTCAAGAACGTCATAAATCAAAAATCGTCAATTTTCAGGTGAGCATGTTTTCGAAATGCCCAGAAAATGTACTATATCCCAGCAAAGAGGCATATTTTTAACATAATATTTACCCGCTACAGGGCAGAAAACGTTATTTTTGCATTTTGAAGAAAATGTATTGTTTTATTATTTTTTGAAATATACTAAATATTTTTCAAATGGAGAAAAAACCTTCAGGTTTTACCTAAAAAGATCTGTTGCGCAGTAAAAAGTTCGATAAGTGGCTGATATTTATTTTTAATACATTGTGTTTTATTTTTAAACTTTAAAAACGTTCTCCTGAAAAATCAAGTTTTTTGATTTATGACGTTCTTGAAAGGAGTGAGCGATATGTAAAAATACATTAAAGGGTGTCCGAAGGGTGTTTATATGCTTGAAGCATACACATTATGGTTTGGAATCATTTTAGTTTTTTGACCTGGTGTACCCAATACGGTTTAGTGTTATCCGTTAGGTACTCTGCATGTGCATTACATATCGCTTACTCCTTTCAACAATGTCATTTATCAAAAATCAACAATTTTCAGTTGTGCATGTTTTCGGAATACCCAAAAAATGTACCTATTATATCCCAGCAAAAGCGGCATATTTTTAGCTTAATATTTACCCGCTACAGGGCAGAAAGTGTTGTTTTTACATTTTGAAGAAAAGGTATTGTTTTATTATTTATTGTTTATATTTATTGTTTTATACTAAATATTTTTCAAATGGAGAAAAAACTTTCATGTTTTACCTAAAAAGATCTGTTGCATGGTAAAAAGTTCAATAGGTGGCTTCATATTTATTTTTAATAAATTGTACTATATTTTTTAAATTTAAAAACATTCTCCTGAAAAATCTTTTTTTTTTATTTATGACGTTCTCGAAAGGAGTGAGCGATATTTTCAATAAGGGAGGGAGGTTAATTTACAGGAAAACATCTTACATTGTCTCCAAGTCTCAGTGTCTCAGGATAAGTCCTGGCAATGAACTCGGCTAATTCTTCTTTCTGGGCGAGAACGGCAATATGGAGGGAGCAGCGACCGAAGGAGTTCTTGGCAGTCGCCAATACACGGCCCGACAGCATCTGTCTAGCTCCCTGCCCACCCATGTTGGATGCAGCTAATACTTTATGCACATAGTCTTCATCGCCTTGACGGATGGCTTGATGGAGACGCTCCCTTGTTTCCTAGAAATGTGAATTCAATAATATTTATACTGTCCTTAAAATAAATAAATTGTAGAAATTAAATTTACTCGGTATTTACCACTATTTTTTAAAATCTATTTGACACGAGTTTTGATGCATTCCGCATTATTTTCAAACACCATATTTTAGCTTTACAGCTAAGTCTTAATTTTAGAGTTATGTCCTAGGGACGTTGAAGGATGAAGAATAGGTAGAAAAATTTACATAGTTTTAAATTGCCAAACTTTGTTTAATTATTTTTTTTACCCCTTGGCCCTTACCACATACGGGCAAAAAATAAGCCTTTGTGGATTTAAGTTTTTTTTTACAATTGAAAAAAAATCACCTCAAATTCAGGTATGATGGCAAACAAGCTGCTCATTTCGGAAAGACCTCGGTGTGCGACGATTTCGGTTATTGGAATTCCTTCATCATCAACCACATCCAGAATGTGATCATATCCTTCCAATACAAGTTCTCTAACTCTCTCTGTTTCCCCTGTGAAAATAAAATATACAAAATTAAAGCAATATTCGCTAAACTTAGGTTGGTCAAGAGGGGACAGGGAGTAATTTAAGCATTTTATATCTTTATCTGTGGTTTCACTATTTTGTATAGATACCTGCCCAACTCAGCCTAATGCTTATTTTAAAATACTGTATTTTTAAATGACTAGGTCATAAACAAAACCTTTGCATCAACAAAAATCAACATTAGCTATAATTAACTTGACCGGGTGGTGTATATCCGTACATGGTCATCCAAACAAAACTTTCCTCAAAGGAGTATGGGCATTCTACTAAAATGGTACTTATACTGCCATCTGTAGTTGTATTCAAAGGCTAATACCACACTTTTCTGTTATACCCACAGCATTTTACTTAAAACTTTGATAATTTTTATATAAATCATGTTTACTCATGTAAATATTTTTTTATCCAAGAAAATATATTGCTTATAGTATTGACTATGAAATAAAATTACAAAAAGTAAAAAACAAAAAAAACTCACTCCCTAGATACAGTTTTTTTCCAAAGAAACTTCACGAACAGATTAATTGCAGTATTCAAGTATGAAACTGTCTTCTTAACATACTTCGGACGGGAAAGGTATTTCTACCCGTTCAGTTGATTGATGCTTAAGGACGAGAAGAGTAATTTTACCTTATACACTGGCCTCATTTCAAAAGCAAAAAGAAGGAAGTATCCAATATTTTTACATGAATATTATATACCAATATCTTTGTTAAGGTCTTAACTATTTAACACTTTGCTTATCATTCATCGCTCACTTTGTGTTATACCAGTAGTCACAAATTAGTGTTTTTTTAAAATGGTTTTACACAAAGTAAACAATGAATGATAAGGAGAGTGTTAAATTACCATACTGCAAAGTAAAAAATATCTTATAACTATATCGTAGTCGTACAGGAAAAAGTGACCAACTAACAAAACGTAAAATGTTCAGGAGGGCCATTTAAGTCACTTTTGCTTGCCAAGAAAATAAACATCAATCCAGTTGGTCATTTTTAACAAGTCAATATATTATACTTCCAAGTTTAAAATCCTTTAGGATTTTTTTCAGGGCACTATCAAGCTAGTAAGATATCAAATAGTCAATGATCACGTTTTTGTAAAAAATGCACTTGGTCACTTTCTCCTCTACGACAACGATATGTTCATAATTATCAAATCCCGTGATGATATTGATATTAGACCTGTAGCAGCTGTCTCCACAAGCCAGCGGTCCAGTTCGTTGGTGTTCTCGGGAAGGTTGGCTTGGAGGGACACGTCTCGCGCTGTGCGGTAGAGCTGGTCCCGGTAAGCAGGGCTGACCCCCGCTTCTCGGGCTAGCTGCAGCAGAGCTCCCCGGGCGTGACTGCGCGCGGCTGCAAAGTGCAGCATGGACTGTCCGTGCTCGTCCTACACAGAACACAATATTTCAACAATCTTATTATATGTTTTGAATATTGAAAGCATTAACTTTGTGGATCAATTGATATATTATTTTGAGAAATAAAAAGATTGTGTTTTGATCCACTCACATTTTTATTAACCAACTAGTTTCGGCCACAACCTGTTGCCCTCTTCAGAGTTTAATTTAAATTAAGTTTTTATACTTTCAAATATTTTTTTAAAGATAATTATTTGTGTTTTTTATCATTTATATCAAGTGCTCCGCAACCAGTGTGTCGTGGTCAAATTCAATGTATTTGACATTTTAAAATTTTACAATGTATTGTATTTAAAACTGGAAAATTATTTTTCTAAATTATGTCTTTTTAAAAAAATATAGTAAATAATAATTATTATAACTCAATAATTTTTCAATGGTATACATTTATGATTGTCTGCCTCCGTAGTGTGGTCAGCACGCTCGACTACTGTACTGAAGGTTCAGGGCTCGAATCAATTCAGTCAAATATCAAGTAAATAAAAATGATTTTTCACTCTAATATTTATTCGATATTACCCTGGACTGGTACCTAAAACGGAGGTCTGATCACCTTTACTTCATGTGTTAACAATCAAGATAACACTGCGTTTATATGGTGCAGTGTCCTATGCACCATCAGGTGCGGATAAGGGTTTTGAAGTTGAAGATATATTTTAGCTTTTAGTGTGCCGCAGAATTCTAGGAAGAATGTTGTTGTGTCGTAAGTGAGAAAAGGTTGCAGAAAACTGATTTACACAAAATGATTCAATTTCACTTTTTTTTGACATCTCAACAAAGATGAAGAAGATGATGAATGCCTGGATATTTACAGGGCTTATGACCTGTCATAGACTGGTTATTACAGGTCATAAGCCCTGTAAATACCCAGACTTCCATATTCTTCTTCATCTATGTTTGAGATGCAAAAAATAACTCCTAATTGGACAATCCAGATTTGTGAACACAAGTGTTTTGTAATTTTTTTTTAACGTTTGAACACTCAAAATGTTGCACAAAGGTAAGTACTAAGAATAATAGGTACCCTATTGTCACTGCTGAAGGCTGCCTCGGGGGCCCCGGGCGTGTAGGGGGCAGGCGGGGTTGGGGGTAGGGCAGGTCGCCCCGTCGTGAGGGGTGCTCCGTGAGCCGCCATGGGGCCCAGCCCGTGGTCAGTCTCCGGGCCCGGATGAAGCGCATCTTCTGTTATCAGCGTGGCGGATTCCTGTACCATTTAATACCAACAATTTGTAGATACACTCAAAATATTGTTTATTTCTGTCACTATTTATTTACTACACATTTGCACTATAGCCGTAGGACTCTGACAAAAAGAAATGCAGAGAAGCTTATATATTCTCATTTGTTATATTTTCTCATTTTTTATATTTTCTCGTTTGTTTATTTGAAATATGCTTCTTACCTTATGTTTTCTCATTAATTTATTTTAAATATGCTTCTTGTGCGTATTTATTATACTTGTTTATTGTTTTTATATTTTGCCATGTATAAGTATTAGTTTTGGTTATTAAAAAAAAAATTGTTACTTCATTATTTGTGTTCCAGTCTTGTTAACCTTAATCCCATGTCCCAAAATGAGAAATATAAATTACTCATCGAGAATATTATATGTATTTATGATTTATGTATGTAATATCTTTTGAAATAAATAAATAAAAAGCTCAAATCCACACGATCCATTAAAAGATCCATGCTTGGTTTAAGCCTGGTGGATAAAGTAAGAAATGAAGATATCATGAACAGAACCAAAAGAGAGGATTTCATGGATCGTGTGGCAAAACTCAAGTGGCAATGAGCGGGATTATTGCAAGATAGGACCCACAAGATGGACCCCAAAAATTTTAAAATGGAGACCTTGGGAGAGTAAAAGAGGCATCAGAAGACCCCAAAAAAGATGATCATACGACATAAACACTGTGGGGGGTTAACAGCAACCGACCTGTCCATCTTAAAGTCAAAATGTATCATGGAAATATGTTACAAAATAAACACGAACTCAATCAATAAGGATAAAATACACTTTTGCCATAGTTTATACATCACTTTAGTGATAACAAGACAGGATTTCACAAGATGGACCCCAAAAACTTTAAAATAGACACTGGGAGAACAAAAGAGGCGTCGAAAGACCTCAAAAGAGATTATTTATTGATTTGGCGTTTAATTTGTAGAACTCCATTTTAATTTATGTATTAACTGACAGTTTTAACATGTGCAGCAATAATTTATGGGAGACAACAGTAGCTAATGGGGGATGTAGGTACATACCCTTATATTTATTTTCAAGGAAAGGAAGAATTTATAGACATGGCATGTATTTTTGTTAATAAAATACAACTTAGTGGACTCAAAAAATTTGTGTTTAATTTAAAAATTAATACTTAAAATATAAAAGAGTCAATATATTGCTTCTCAACAGTCAAACGGTTAATACGTTTCTTACTACTCGAGAGGTTAAGAGGTAAGAAAATATGGAATACCTGGGTTTTTAGCCTGGACTTGTTCTGGTTGGCGAAGTTGTACAAGTAGGTAGCTAGGAACGCTATGGGGTCCTTGGGCCTGGCGTTGGCCACCTCTGTCAGCCCCTTGATCAGGGGATCGCCCAGAGCTGCGAACACATCATCTCCATTACCGCGGTTCTGTACCCCTGGCGACCCGAACGCGTTATTGGCCATGCTTATAAAAACTAAAAGTCAATCAAAATCAGAGAAAAATTGATAACCAACTTATTTCAATCAATTTATTTGTGAAACTGTTTTTTTTAATAAGAATTTTCAGTGATTGTTGAACTTAGTTTTTTTGGGTCGTGATTAACCCTCTGTCTACCAAGTGGGTCCAATAGACCCGTTCCGAAGTTAATGTTGGGTTTATTTAAACTCTTAACCCTTAAATTTATACAGTTGCAACTCTGCAACAACAGTTTCATATCAGTTGAAACATCCTTCGGTCGCCTGGAATTGTTATCATTCACACTGTTGCATATTTGCCACACGCCTAGGTGGTAAAATTAAGTCAGTCTTTTACAACTATATTGCGCTGTGCGTACTTTCTTGACATTAAGTTATTGTTATCAGAGATTAAAAAAATTAAAACATTGAAAAATCATGCATTTAAGGGTTAATATAATATGTAAATTTTATGGAGATAACAATATGTTGCGGAACCGCGGAACAAATACGGAACTGGGCAAATCATGTGGCACGTATGTCTGAGAACAGGTGGACGAAAAAGGTGCTTGACTGGAGGCCTAGAACAGGGCGCAGAAGCGTGGGTAGACCCCAGACAAGATGGTCCGATGACATTAAGAAAGTGGCTGGCCTGCACTAGAAGAGAGTCGCGTCCAACAGACAACTGTGGAAGTCCAAGAGGGAGGCCTTTGGTCAATACCAGACACAAGAAGACTGAAGTAAGTAAGTAACAATATATAACGTTCACGGGGTCACTAGTAAAGTATCACACTTTACACAAGGGTCTATTGGACCCAGAACGGTAGTTATCGAATGTTTTTGTTTGCGGTAGACCGAGGGTTAACACTTTTTTTCATTTCTGTGGAAATATATCGAAACATAACGCTAATTTTAGTGTACGAATGACGTCACTGTTTGCAACTCTTGATTCATCAAAATGCTTGTTACAAAACGTTGATCGTATTGTTTTAAAAAAATCGTATTAGAAAACTTTTGATTTGTAAATTTTTGTATTTGAAATTTACGATTTTTATTTATAAACCAAAGCTGTTTGTGTTTTTAAATATGAATCAAGTTGTGATATAGTGGATTCGAGCCTAGAACCACTGACCCAAGTCCACGACACTAACCACCGGGCCATGAACCGACTCAATCCCGTTCGGCAATTATTTTCTAAATTCACATTTCACTGAAATTTCTTACTGGGATATATTTAAAAATAAACAAAATGTAAGTTCACTGTAAATTCGTATTGGAATATAATAGTTCTAAATATTTATCTACGGAAAAAGCGTCCAATACTAAGCTAATATCGTCTCAAACTAAAGAACTTTATTGAAGAATTCAAAGGCCGAATACATTATGTTTTATTTAGCACACGTGTTATTTGAATAGGCAATTAAGTAAAGCATTATCACGCTATCCCAACATCAATAGATGCCTACTCATGTATCGATACATAATCCATGACTGTTTGTCGAATATAGGTATATTATGTAATTTGAATACAGCTTACACGAGGCCAAATATCTGCCTTCTTCCGTCCGGAAAATCGGTATATCCACTTGTCCGTTATATTCCGAGTTCGGTGTATCTGAAAGTATTCATCAAATATTGAAAGGGTTTTCCGATCGATCGTTACGGAGTCATATATGTACCTTTATGGGAAAACTTAATACGAAAACGAGTGCTAGGCACGTCGTAAAAAATGCACACAGCTGTGAATTATATATGTATTTAAAAAAAGTGGTAATGATAACATTATGAACATCTCCAATTATAGGAGTTATTTTTCATATTATTTTTTTGACATCTCACAAAGATGAAGAAGAATATGGAAGTCTAGGCATTTACGGGGCTTACGACCGTCATAGGATGATTTGAGTGATCACTTTACACACGTGTAACATTCAACAATTCTACCCATGATTGACAACTACACTACTCAAATTCTCGGAAGTAGTATATATATATATATATATATATATATATATATATATATATATATATATAATATATATATATATATATATATATATATATATATATATATATATATATATATATATATATATATATATATATATATATATATATATATATATATATATATATATATATATATATATATATATATATATATATATATATATATATATATACCAATTTCTAATTTTCTAATTTTTAATTTAAAAAGACTTGTTTTTGATCCACTCACTTAAACTCTCATCACTCACAAAAAAAAAACTAGTTTCGGCAACAACCTGTTGCCGTCTTCAGGGTTTGTTTTATAACTATTAGTTTTATTTCACTACACACGAGCGGAGTAAAAGACAATTTTTTTTTGCTTTTCACATGTGTTATGAAATAAAACTCATTAATCGGTATTATTCAAGTGTTTTTTTAAGTAATCAACATGTCATTCCACAAAATTAATGCCGATTCAATAAGTAATATTTAAAACTTATTCAATTTCATTAAAAAAAATATATATAAAATGAAATTGAAGTTAGAGACTCTAATATATATTTATATATACTGATTCGGAATGAATCCTATTTATGATCCAATGGATCAAAGATACATTTATATATTGTATATATATATATATATATATATATATATATATATATATATATATATATATATATATATATATATATATATATATATATATATATATATATATATATATATATATATATTTATATATATATATATATATATATATATATATATATATATATATATATATATATATATATATATATATATATATATATATATATATATATATATATATATATATATATATATATATATATATATATATATATATATATATATATATGATCCAATTTCGAAACATTGTACAAGCATCACTAGAATTATTAAGACAGATATCTATTGGTGAGATAAAGACGCTTTTTTATTAAGCAGAAACTCTTATTCAGGTCCGAATCCGGGATTATAATCACATACATGAGAAGCGCTAGAAAATAACCTTTTAATTTTATTATTTTATATTATAATTTGACCAGATGTTTTTTTAATAACATTATTTCGAGTGTGTCCAAATACTTGTTCACAAATCTGGATTAATAAGAACAAGAATTTAACAGTGATTTTTTTGTGAGAATTTTTGTGGTTGTCAATCTTGGGTAGAATTTGTGAATGTTACACGTGTGTAAAGTAATAACTTAAACCAGCCTATGACGGTCGTAAGCCCCATAAATGCCCTGACTTCCATATTCTTCGTCATCTATGTTGAGATGTCGAAAAATAATATGAAAGTGGTAATGCTTCATTTTTAGTTCGTACTTTTTTACATTAATGTAGAGTTTTCCTTCAAGGCAATCATGGATCTGTGTGTGTGTGGATAGATAATGGTATTCTAGAAAACATCGATCTATGCCTGACACATATACGAAGCAAAAGTTAGAGGCGATTGTTTGACGAGCGGCCGATGGACTAATATCGCTCACTCCTTTCAAGAACGTCATAAATAAAAAAAACTTGATTTTTCAAGAGAACGTTTCTAAAGTTTAAAAAATAATACAATGATTAAAAATAAATATCAAGCCACTTATTTAACTTTTTATTGTGCAACAGATCTTTTTAGGTAAAACTTGAAGGTTTTTTCTCCATTTGAAAAATATTTAGTATATTTGAAAAAATAATTAAACAAACCCCTTTTCTTCAAAATGCAAAAACAACACTTTCTGCCCTGTAGCGGGTAGATATTAAGTTAAAAATATGCCGCTTTTTTGGGATATAGTACATTTTCTGGGCATTTCGAAAACATGCACAACTGAAAATTGTCGCTTTTTGATTTATGGCGTTCTTGAAAGGAGTGAGCGATATGTGGGAGGTGTATGGGAGGGTGGAATGTCAGCCGTCAGTCGATATTGGCTATTATGTATGTAGGCATTGTTCAGGCTATTAACAGAGTGTATTTTCTACACAATATTAATTACAGGAATCACATGTGGACATATTATGTATGTAGGTTTTAATGGTTTTAAAACACGGAACACTCGGTTATATGGTTTGACATATAAAATACATAATATCGTTTGCAGTTCGATGACACTTTCTATGTGGAAAAAAATATTTTAAAGGAGACGTAATTTTTTTTAGAAATGATTAGTTTTGACCAAATAAATTTGTGTACAAAAAAACTAATTTCATACAAATTTTAGTACTCATTATGACAGTTTTTTGTGTGCCTTGTATTTTCTTTTCACAGTAAAAGTTTTCATCAAACCGCCTGCAATATTTATTGTGTAACCCTGTACTTGACTATACATCCCATAGAATACATTTGATATTTTTACAACTGTATCATTCTTCGCAGTAAAATGAACACTATTGTTGTATTAGACTTTTTTTTTAAAATTGCAAGTACAACATTTCGTTAACAACATTTAAGTATATTCAAATCTCTGTATGTGCAAAAATCCCGGATTTTACACCCGAGGGATATTTATCAAGATTAAAGATTTATTTTTTAATTTGATTTGCTTTACTCCAGAGAATAAATACAGAAAAAATAATCAATTGGTACATTCGAATAAATTGTGAGAAAAACTATTACGCATTGATACCGAACTCAACTTATCATCAGCTGGTGTAAGTGATGATGTTAACATTAATTTTTCTGCACACGGTTAAGCTCTACTACATATTACTTCATTTTTTGTTTAAAAAAACAGATATTCTCAAAGGATACATAGACAAGTATGGGGCGAGAAAATATTACATATTTAATTTAGTTTTACACAAGTTTTAAAAATATTTTTTATAAACAGCATGTTATGATGATAACAATAAACAAACGTACACAAAATAACACAGGGTGTTTCAATAACAAATTCGTGATAATAAAATACAACCCACAATATTCACAACACGCAAGCAGGAAGCTTCAAAGTCGGTACATTAAGATTACAGCAGAACTTCAATTATCCAAACTCCAACTATCCGAATTGCTTTCAGAATCTCAGAAGAAGAAAAAAAATAAGACTGAATCGTACTGCGATTCGCGAAATAATGATTCCATCTACGCGACTTGGCTGGCTGAAAATGGATGATGGCAATCAAACTTACTTTGATCGAGATGTTTGGAAAACAATTACTTTGATTTGTATCTATTGTATGTAATGTATAAAATCTAGAAATTAAAAAATATATATATTGTATTAACATGTAAGTATTTCGGCTCAACACAGGCTATGCCTAAAGAGCCGTAATACATATAATTTCTAAAAAATGTAAAAAATGTATCTAAGAAATAAAATTTATGCATGGATTTTGTTTCACAAAAAATGCATATGGAAAAAGAAAGCATTATTTACTTTGATTTTTATCAAATTGTAATTTACAGTAAATTGTAATTCAATTTGTAATTCACATAAAAAATCCATTTAATTTATTAAAAGCTTTAAAATATATAAATTTTTTTAATAATTCAATGCTCTTCTTTTACAAAAATTGTTTTTTTCTTCCGTTTTCAACAAACATACAGTAATTAATTGAAATATGAAAAATAAGCACGACGAAATGTAGAGAAAACAATCGTAAAACGGATGCGGTATTCCTGCGGAGCTAGAATGTTAGGATGACCAAGATAGAGGAAACTGGAGAGAAAACCTTGTCAGGGTTAACCTTAATTTGATTTTACTGGTGTTAGCTTAATAACTTGACGTTGGTACTCGTTTTCGGAAAAAAATCATTAAAAAATCCGAATTTTTGACTATCGGGATGGGGTCCAGTCTTAATTGATTCGGATTATAGGAGTTCTACTGTATATTGTTAATGTTTAAGCACATTTAATCGATGATTTTGTATTCATATTTAACCAAGCTTAAAAAAACACCAAGTTAGTACGATAATAACTTCTTACGCACATCGGACGCAGTATGGTACTGATATGAAATTAAAGTGGAATGTATTGTAGCTTTAGCGTGATTAAGTGAAGCGAAATTGAAATATTGTGCTGACAGAAACACGCAAGAAACGACTCCAAAAGTTTTGCAGTTGCCGAAGGAATGAAAAATACGGAAAAAGATCGAACACAGCCCTGAATCACGAACGTCCAGGTACGTGCGAATGTACCATATATGGTGTCGGATATCAGATTCAAGAATAACATAATGTGAGTCTGTTATGATGTCTTCATAAAACGCGAGTTGGCTGAATTCGTTCGTGATTGAGAGCTGTTACCAATCTGCATGAGTACTGACCTAAAGAATCCGATGGTAAGTAAGAAGTTCTCGCACATGGTTTGTTTAATAATTCACTAAAATAACATCACTGAATAATATTCCGATTTCACTAAAACCACTATCGCTACTTATGGCAAATAATCCATTTCGGGATTTTGAATATTGATTATAAAATTATACGAGTGAGGGCAAGCAAGAGATAAAGAAAAGTTTGTTGTTAGTTTGCTGTGGTTATATATTGGTATCCACCAAGCCGCTTCGCTTCCTACGGAAAATATTTACAAACATTTCAGCAATATGCATCGAGTTCTGCATCGCCAAGTCTTTCTCCAGTTGTATGATATTCCCTATTGCTGTTGTGTAGTCGTGGAATGTCTGCAGTTCTGTAATTCCCAAGCTCTGATAGTTGCCGATCCTGACTATTTCTGGACTGTGGGTCTCTCTGTGATTCAACCCTCGTACCGTGCACAGGTGTTTGAGGTTATCTGGTTCTTTACAGAGGTAGGGTAAATTCATAGTCAGACTGAAGTGAAGCGAGGTTCCCAGGAAGCTAGGACGCGCCGACAAGAATCCGAGCTTTTCGTCCCATTTGTATTCTAGGTTCTCGCCTAAATGGATCATGACTCTGGACATCATGGAGTAAGCGTGGCCCACTTCGGCCGGATGATGGTGCGAGGTGCAAGTCAACACGCGAATGTGGTCTTGGACGTTTATCCAAACGGCTAAATTGCTATCGTGGCTCAAGAACACTCCTCGTCCGTAGGGCCAGTGCTTCCCGTGCAGTCGCTTGTCGTCGTCGATCTCCTTACTGTCACACAGAGGAATGAGAAGTCCCGAGGCTGCTAGGATAGCTCGGATCTCCGAAGGAGTATCTAATACCTCATTCATAGTGTAATATATACCAGCCTTTTCCTCAACTTTTTCTTTATCATAGTTGACCAATTTAGCAAACTCGTCGCTGAGTAGAATGTTGGTCAAGTGTCGTTCCACCATCTCGAGTTGTCCGACATTCATGTTCAAGGGTAATTCGAAGGCATTGAGGTTACGACTGCACTCCACAGTACCGGCGAGAATATATTTTCCTGGTAGATCAATATTGAGATTGATCAAAAACCTGGATTCTGACTCCTCGTCAGTACTCTGTTGTACGTTTGATTTAGGGAAAAATATAGACTCGGGGTGCTTTTGCAGGTCTGAGTATATATTTATACAGTGTAGATCTTTGATCAGGGGGATAGTAAATTCTTCGAATGTTGCGTATGCGTAGTAATCTGGAGCGACTATTCCTCCGTTGAAGTCTTCTTCTACTGTTTCGATAGCGTTTTTATTATCCGGGAGTTTCTTCACAGCAGGCCATATGACATCGAAGAGGTTGTGGTCCAGCTTGGTGATCCGGAGCTTGATCTTGTCGAAGACGGACTTGGTGAGGAAGCGTCCCAGGAAGGTGGTGGGCGGGCCCTGGTTGGAGGAGGCGCTGGGCGGGGGCACGGAGCGCGAGGGGCGGCGGTGGTCCTGCAGCAGCCGGTAGCAGCGCCCCAGCACGGCGATGGTCTCCTGGTCCATGAGCTCGCGCCGGGACGTTACCACGTCGTAGTTGACTGATCATCACACAAGCAACATTCGTCAATTCTCTACATTTAATTTGTGAAACATTCTGACTTTATTTTTTATATTCAATAAGCCTCCACTCGTTTACGAGTGATTTGAAATTAATTTAATTCTCTATTTATTATAACCATTTTCCATTTAACATCATAAAGCTGTTTATTTCATAAATGAAAGTATCATAACGATAAACAATACGTTACCTTCTCATCTAGTTATTTTTTAATGATAAAAATTAAAAACAAACATTTTTTCTAATTAAGTGCAAATATAATAATCAACTAATATATAGTTTTTCCATTTTTAATTTTATTTGTCCAGTGACCGGATTTCATCGTTACCGATATTATCAGACAAGTAACAGGCTAGACAAAATGTGTCTATGTTATAAATATAACAAGGCAGGCGTTGAAAACTATGATTTTATAAAGTTTTTATGGTGAAATGAGTTTTGAGTTTAATTATATACCTAATAATGTATGTTATATATATGGTAGGATTTTAATAAACAATAAAATCCCACTTTTTAAAGTAACCCTTATGATCTCTTAAATGTACTTGTTACTAAAAATAACTCACTTCTGAAATTCATTCAATATTAATTCCTTTCGTCAGAAAAATTATATAAAATCATAGTTTTCAAACCCCTGCCTTGTTGTATATAAAACTTAAAATTTTGTCCAGCCTCCCACCAGCCTAATGTTGTCAGTAACGACAAAACCCGATCACTGGTCAGATAAAATAAATGTGTAAAAAACTATAAAGTTGATATTTTATTACATATATAAAAGATAGTTCCATCTGTAAATTTCAGTAGATTTATATTATGCACTGACACTTCGTGATGGAATTGCATTTTTAATATATTATTAGATTAAAACCAATATTTTTAGCTTTTCCACTTTATTTTTATTTGATCAGCGACCGGGTTTCGTCGTTACCGAAATCATCAGATTGGTGGGAGGCTAAACAAATTGTTATGTTATATATAAAACAAGACAGTAGTTGATAACCATGATTTGATATAATTTTATTGAGATTGAATTGAATTAAATTGAATTGAATTAAATTAATTTCTCAATAAAATTATATCAAATCATGGTTATCAACTCCTGCCTTGTTTTATATATAACATAACAATTTGTATAGCCTCCCACCAGTCTGATGATGTCGGACCAGCGACCGGGTCAACGACGAAACCCGGTCGCTGGTCAAATAAAAATAAAGTGGAAAAGCTAAAAATATTGGTTTTAATCTAATAATATATTATAAATTTCAGTACAAAACTTTAATCTAATTCAGTGCGTGTATAATGATGGATAAATAATTTTTTATCTAATTTAGCAGATATAAGGTTTTTTCTGCAGAAAATTCAATTTTACACTAATATTTTAATATTTTCCAAAAAACAAAATAAAATAATACGTGAATTTCTCAAAAGGAACGAAGTATTTTATACTAAAAATATTTACATATTGCAAAATTACTGTCAATAATATATTGAATATATAATATCAGTCTTAAAACGACGGTGTATCTATTAAGGTACATACTTCATCAGGACGAGAAAGGATTATTCATTTTATATTATAATTATGTACATTATCGATAGAAAATATAATATGCTACAGAATGCATCAATTGTAAGAACTACATAGTTGAAAGAGACAAGATAAAAGCAAATTTTACGACCAAACTGTTTAATCAGCAGACAGTGTTCAACTAAGTGTATAATTTCGTGTTGAAAATTCCAACAATAATAAATTTGCCAATTCAAGTAAAAAAATAAATAAATAAGGCGTGGCGTGTAACACGACACAAATAGTTTTTGCCACCAACTCATAAAATGCATTGTAATCTTCTGCTCTAGTCATAACGTACATAATAATGTATTATGCATGCCTATTATTGTCGTATCTATCTTACCGCACATATCGTGATATACAGTCGATTCCGCTTATTTGGACCGAAAACGTGACACAATCGAGTGACCTCTCCGATTAATTGAAAGGAGTTCGAAATCAAGGCGAGATAATCAATAACTCGCAACTTAATTTTCCTTAAACCCAGGTAAAATTTGACGTACAGTAAAACCTCGATAAACGGACCTCTATTTAACGAACTTTGGGTATAACGGACAACATGATCCGGTCAAATGTAAAAAATAGCCTCCCATATGCTTAAATTCAATTGTAAAAAAAATTTTGCGGCCAAGATAATCACGTCATACATCTAGCACTAGAATTTGAGATAATGACGTCCTGTTCTTAGACTTCACCTAGCCGGAGCAACAACAACACCCCCTCCCCCCATTAGTTCGGAATACCGAGGTTTTAACCCTTTCCGGTCCTATGTCGAATGTCATTCGACATTGACTTTATTCCGGTGAGTTCTATGTCAAATGTCATTCGATATTTTTTTTCTTCATCAGTTTAGTGTTAAAAATACAAGCAAACATATTTTTTTTCATCTATAGATGTCTATAAAATGTAATAATAAGAGACAAGATTGTATACATTCAGATTTTTTTTAACACAAGTGTAGTTTTATTTAAAAAAAAAACTTGGATGTATTGTTTTACCCTGTAATGCTGTAAATCTATTGTGGACCTGGTGGAATTTTCAATTTTTTTTACAGACCGTAAAGGGTTGATGTAGTTGCATTTTTTGCTTAAAACACCGCTTTTGTACAGAAAAAAAAATATTCCAAATAAATGTATGGTTTTGAAAATAAAATAATTATTAAATGGTAAAGAGTTAAAAAAGATTTTTAAAAAAACATTCACAAAATTCACACTCTCCTTATTATTCATCGTTCACTGACGTAGTTCATTAAGTAGAATTTTTAAGTGAACGATTAATGATAAGAAGAGTGTGATATTGATGATATCAACATAGACGTATATGAATATGGAAGTCTGGATATTTACAGAACTCACGACCTGTCATATGCTTGTTTAAATGATCACATTATAAGAACCATTCTACCCATGATTGAGAAAAACAGTAATCAAATTTCGGAAGATGTATTTATGCTCAATTGACACCTTCTTTCACATCTCGGCAGCATCTGTGTTTGAGTTAAGTAAGTTTTTCAATTAGCAGAGACGCTTTTAAAACGAATGTTAGATTCTTCCTGAAATATTTTAAATGCCAAGTGTACTATCTATTTTAGTATTTTATATACATAGTGAAAAATTAATGTCCCAATTAAGCGGAATCGACTGTACTTTTAATGATGTACGAATAATTGTAATTTTAAAAAATCTTACCTTTATCGTTCAACATTTCATCGGCCAAATTTTCTTCGGCTCCAAAATCTTTAAGCAGTTGCTTATGGGACAAGAACTTTTCATTGTCTTGGTAATCCTCGGGTGTATTTCCATTCTGAATCAGGTAATTTCTTAAGTTTAAAAAGACTTTAACAATAATTACTAAAATACTTACTAATTACTAAAAGCGACGAGATTTAAATTTAATTTTTCAAGATTAGGAATCGCAGATAAACCAGATGGCCTCCCATATCCATTTGAGAAAATATTATTTATATGACCAATTAGATATTTTATGTATTAATTTGAAATAAAACACAGATTTTTTGAGTCTACTAAGTTAGTAGACTCAAAAAATCTGTGTTTGATTTAAAATTAATACATAAATTAAAATGGAGTTCTACAAATTAAACACCAAATCAACAAATAAATAAGATATTTGTTTACTATATTAAGGCCCAGTAATGAATAATTTTTAATGAATAAATTTTCTTCAAAGCCTGGTATTTTTTTGTCATTCTAAAAACATCGTTTTAGTATAAAAACACAAGTTTTTCTTCGAAACAAATATATGGTTTTGAAAAGAAAAGAGTTAATGAGGTCCCGGGTTCGATTCCCAGGGGGGTCAAATAAATAAAAGTGACTTTTTCACTCTAATATTTATTCCATATTATTTGGACTGGAGCCTGAAGCGGAGGGCTGATCACCTTTCCTTCATGTGTTAACTATCAAGATAACACTGCGTTTGTATGATACAGTGCCCTATGCACCATTAGGGTGCGGATAAGGGTTTGAATGAAAAAAATGAATGAAAAAAGTATGATTATTATTATTTTTAAATTATTCCAATATATATTCTGCAAAAAAAATGTCCGTATAGATAAGTCTAGCTTCCCGCGCATCCGGTCGCGTTTTTAATTTGTACGCTTGAGATCTCACACTTATTTAAATACTCTAGTCAGCATACTGTTGTTTGGAAGCGAAACGTGGACTATCGGACAGGCAGAACGCGGGTGGCTGGAGGCGTTTGAGATGTGGTGCTACAGGCGCATGTTGGGGATTCAGTTGGAACATGTAGGGAACAACGAGGTATTAAGCAGGGCTGGGGGGACTAAATGCCTACTGAATAAAGTAACACAACAGCGAGCTAAATGGAAAGGCCAAAATATAAGATACCCAGGCCTGCTTCTTACGATTACGGAGGGAATGTGCGAAAGCACAAACTGCAGAGGACGACCCCGCATAAACTACATGGACTAAATTATCTCCGACATGCGCTGTAGCGGGTACGCCGAATTAAAGAGACGAGTGGAGGATTGAGACTGGTGAAGACTGACTATGAAAGAAGCAAATCAATCATCACACAGGTTGTAACCCACGAAGAAGAACATATTTGTGTATTTATGGCGTTAGCAGCTGCCCGCCTATATGATATTTCTCCCTCCATATGTCATATGTCCCATTCGTCAGGAATTATAATTGGATGGCTTGACTCTGGCCAGTGTCTGTTTGGACACGTTGCGCGTGGCAATGAGGATAGCCTGGAACAACCGGTTGTGATTGGTAGCCTGGAGGGAAAGAGAGGGAGAGGAAGACCCCACACGATGGACCGATCAAGTTAAGGCAGCAGCAGGCACCTCGGTGATGACTAGAGAAGAGTCATTGCTTCCACAAAGGTCCCTCAGTAATGTGGAGTAAAACGAAGCAGAATGTCATTTAATAAACTTGAGATTTGAATGGTACGTACGTCATCCTGGTCTTTAGGGTTGGCGCCCATATTCAGCAGTATATTGTAATAGTGTCCGTTATCCTTCAGCACTGCAGCATAGTGGAGAGCTGTTCTTCCCTCGAAATCCACTGCAGACAATGTCTCGGGAAATCTAAATAAAAATAACAAACGAGACCATTAGCGAACTTGCGCCGGTCCAGCGCCGACTGCGGGTCTCACTATACTAAACTATACTAATTTGCGGTAGGGCGCGGGATCTAGCATTGTAGAGTGGTGACGTACCTGCCGGCCAGGTAGCGCACCACGGCCGTGTGGCCGAAGAGCACGGCCACGTGCAGCGGCGTGGCGCCGGCCGGCGTGACGTGGTCGCGCGCCACGGCGAACTTGCGCCGGTCCAGCGCCGACTGCAGGTCGCGCAGGGCGCCCTCGCGGGCGGAGACGTGCACGCGCTTTATCTTGTTCTGGAAGTACAAAATACAAGTGACATTGTAGCATGTTACACGCACACTTCTTAGGTTCTGGGAATGGTCGATTTTGGTAATAAGAAATGGAATTTTAGTAGTAAAATATCTGGTCAAATTAAGCTTAATTTCTCAAGTGTGTGATTATAATCCAGGATTCGGACCTCACATACTAATAAAAGAGTTTCTGCTCAATAAAAAGTTTATTTTCATCTCACCAATAGATGTCTCTAGTGAAGTTCTAGTGATTCAAGAATAATGTTTCAAAATTGGTTCATATATATAGAACTTCCAAGAATTTGAGTAGTGTGATGTCAATAATGGGTAGAATTGGTGAATGTTACACGTGTGTAAAATGATCACTTAAACTAGCCTATGACGGTCGTCAGCCTCGTAAATGCCCACACTTCCATATTCTTCTTCATCTTTGATGAGATGTCAAAAAATAATATTAAAATAGTAGTTAATCCCTTTAAATTTGTTGACAATTTAATTGTTTCAGGATTGGAATTTGATTTACGAAAATCTCTCTTATATGTTGATATCTCAACAAAGACGACGAAGAATATGAAAGTCTGGATATCTGTCATAGACTAGTTAAATCATCACTTTATACACGTGTAACATTTCCCATTTTTTACCCATGATTGACACCATTCAAATTTTTTGAACTCATAGACATATCATAAATTTTTATGTCTTAGTTCGTAGTAGCATCTATGGTTGATTTAAGAACACTTCAATTTGACAGAGACCCTTTTATGGAAATATTTCTAAGATCTTAACCGGATTTTTTACAAATTGGGATAAATTTTTATGCAGCTTATAACTTCAGTTATATTACCCTTACTTATAGTTACCCTTATAGTTACCCTTACTGGTACAATGTCGAATCTCATTCGACATCGATTTTTTGCTCTTAGGTCCCATGTTATTCGACATGTTTTTCATCATTAGTATTATTTACTTAAATTCCAAGGTTACATTTTGTCATTTGTATCTTTTACAATAGTATGTGGAGCAGAGGACTACAGATTTTTTCCAATTGGAATTTAACTGTCTACCTTGATTTTTTTTTTAATTTTGGGGCACCGGAAAGGGTTAAATCATAACATTTTGGTTGTGTCTAAATCTGGGTTTCTTTACTTGGGAATTATTAAAATAACTTCTTTATTTTATGTACAATATTTACCATGTACGATGGTACATTGTCCAAAAAGGCCTGCAATTCTGGGTTACGGGCCATGTGCCCAACTAGCCTGTCTCCTTCACCGTTTAGGACCAGCGCCGCCAGCTGCTCCATGTTGCCGCTGTCGATCAAAAGCTGCACTTCGGCGTCGTCGATGTTCATGTCGGTCTGAAAAGTATATTTCCAGTTATTTCCTAAAATAATCGGTAATCGGTTTTTCTATTGTAGCATTATGCTGATAGTGGATATTTAAATAAGCGGTCTGGAATTGATTTTGAAATTGCCCCTTAAATTTATTGTATCCAACACTCTCCTTATCATTCATTATTCATTCATTCATCCGAACCCTTATCCGCACCTCAATGGTGCATAGGGCACTGCATTATATAAACGCAGTGTTATCTTGATCATTAACACATGAAGGAAATGTGATCAGCCCTCCGCTTCAGGTACCAGTCCAGGGTAATATTGAATAAATTTTAGAGTGAAAAAATCACTTATATTTATTTGACCCTCCCTGGGAATCGAACCCGGGACCTCCAGTACGGTAGAGCGTGCTGACCATTACACTACGGAGGCGGACACTTTCATTATTCACTTTGTGTAATATCACTTTTAAAAAAGTGAACGATGAACGATAAGGAGAGTGTTACCATATCACAAAGTTAACAATGCTTTCAATTCACAAAAAAGACAGTATCCAGGCGTAGATCAGTAAAGCGGTGGGGTGGGCCCGAAATGTGACCATTTGGCGCAACCAATAAGACCGATTGCCACATATGAGATAGAAACCAGAGAAGACACAGAGAGGATCAAATATATTTTAAGAACTATAGAAATAAGGATGTTGAGATGCATAACCGGAAACACGTTAAGAGACCGAATTAGAAACACGGAAATTCGGAAAATGTGTAGTACGGAGATAGAGTCAGATGGGGAAGACAACGAAGACGATTCTGGGATGCCCATGTCCATAGAATACAAGAAAAAAGACAAGCGAACAGACAGATCTGAGGATCCATAAGAAGGAAGAAGAAATAGAAAAGATTTTACCCCACAGAATAAAAAAATTCGTATTATTGCTTTGTTTTTAAATCCCATATCTTATCGAAACACTGTTATAACAAAAAATGATGTGCATTGGAGCTAAACGCCAATACACCTACATAAATGTATATTTAGTAATTCAGCATTGATTTTATGCTTACTGTCCGAGTGCATTTTCTTTCTTGTAAGTAATAATGAAAATTAGATCAGAAAGGCTGAATGAAAGAGGCAGCATGTCGATTCTACATATTTAGAATTTTTGTACCTACCCTGTAAGTTCTAAAGACTTCTCGTTTTTTATACAGAAGGTTATAATATGATAAAAGCAAGTTTTTAAAATGAAACTGAAGATTATTGTGATTATTTTCAATATCCATAAATTTGTGATTACGAATGTTGAAATATTCGAATGACAATATTGGAATATATCATTAATTAATTTTGCTTCACATTGTTTTTAAAAATATTTGAGAGTAACTTTTTAATCACAAAAATTTAAAAAAAAACGATTACTTACGGTAAAGTTCCCTAAACTTAATCATCGTCAATGGGCAAGTTAGGAATATAAATTTACAAATGTGGAATTTTGTAACTGTAACAGTACGAGTAGGTACTTGTTTTATAATACTCGTATATGTGTAAAACTTGATGTCACTTTTCTGTTGAATTCACAAATAAAATTAAATAAATAATAATGAAACTGAAAATGTACTCTTAGCTACTTTAAAAAAAATAATGACGTAAAATAACTCTATATTTGTATTCAATATAGTATAAAGGTGGATTCATTGTAATAATTGTTTAATATTTTTTCTATATAACAATGTTCAGAACCTATGTATGATGAAAGCTTAAATTTTAAAACGAATCAGAAAATATATGTAACAATGTTTTAAATTAATGTACTTACCAAAACGAATAGTTTTTGGTGACAATTTTTTTTACAAAACTATTAGTAGATAACCTCTTACCGAGATTTTTGTCTACCGGTTTCGAAACGAACCCATCTCTTCGTCAGGACAATTACTACACCAGCATGAAGACAATACACGTCACTATCAAAGCACTATTCAAGATTTGTCACCACCCATTTTAGACCCCGCCGATTCCTTTTAACCTTTATAATCCTGGCAAATTTTTACTAACAACCTTAGTGCATGTTGTTCTGCAATCCTTAATGCATGTTGGTCCACGGGTCGACTAAAAACACATGTGATTAACATTTTGTGTAGTTGAAAGTGTGTGAATAGTGCTATGGTAGTGACGTCCAGATTGTTTACATGCTGGTGTAGTAATTGTTCTGACGAAGAGACGGGCACATCTGGAAACCCGGTAGACAAAAAATCGTAGTGAATAGTTTTATATTAACATTACTAACATCTTTGTAAGAAAGAATAAAAAAAATGGAAAAATGACTAGTCACAAAGTAAATGCTATAAATATTTAAAATATTAATAATAAAAATAAATAAAATAAGCAGGCAAATCATTCATGTTGATGTATGAAATATGTGCAATTTAAAAAAATGCAAACTAGTGCAAACGTCATGCTATTATTTACAATATAAATAATAGGTTATGTTGCCTTTGGACTCGATTCTTTTTCAATGGCTGCGCAGACTGATTCTGCAATTTGAATCCAGCATAGGGAAAAACAACGTGAGTGCAACATTCATATGATTCATTCGTATCATTCATATGACCTGAAATGATTGTGTCCCGGGAGCTTCCTGCGGGACCATTACCTCGTCAGGAGAATTATCATTTTCTCTGTGGTCCGCATCTAGGGAATCTACTTCAGGGTCCGCGTTGATGACCCCCTCTATAGTGGATTCACTGCCTTGGGAGATACGACCTGTGACGGAATACTTTTTAAAACCAAAATCAATATGAATTGCGTTCTGTTTATCTAAAACGCTAAAAATAAGTACAGTAATACCCCGTTTAGCTTGAGATTTCAAAGACAACAGCTGAAGGCGCGTTGCAGGAGCCTGGGTGATACTAACACCTATCCGATATCGGATCCGTATTACTTCATATGGAACTCTCACGAGATGTAGTATCATACATGATAAAAATTGACAAGCTATTTTGTGTCCCAGCTTGGTTTATGGTACCAATGACAAGGACATTGGTACCATAAACCAAGCTAGGACACAAAATACCGAACCCTCTTCTAGTGGAATGGAAGGCCCGTTGACGACAATCAACAGTCAGGCTTCTCCTGAGGAATTTTATATGGTTTTCTCCTAGTAATGAGCAAATGCTAAAAAGTTCCTGATTGGCCCAACTAGTTGTTTTTTCCTATTCCCAACACAGATAAAAATTAAAATAAATAAGCCAGAAGAAACAAAGATCCACGTAATGATCTAAAAACCTTGTACAGAATAAGTAAGGTAAATAATAAATGGAACTTCATCTAAAAAAAACATACAAAAAACCCCGCTAGCGCGGTAATAATCCGTAACAGCAAAATGCGCTAATCGGGTCTATTTTCCACATATTTATAAATGACAATGGTACGCAAAATTCCTTGCACGAATGTCTGCCATTTTTGTACGCAATTATCGCGAATTTATATACAAAAACTAATGCGTTTTAAACGGTAAAACATTATTGTAGTACATATATAAACTTATTGGGAATGCATACAACCGAAACGGTAGAAATTGATTGGGAGTCGACACGCCGTACACGCGACCGAATAAATATTTGGAAATCCCCGAGTAATACAATAGATTGCATTTTTTCCTTCCTCGGTGAATCACTGAACCACCCTATTAAAACAGCGTTATAGCGAAACAGCGTAAATAGGGGTGGCGTTAAGCGGGGTATTACTGTATTTACATTCGATATTTCGATCCCCTCCAGATAAACTATACTTTATACCATATATACTATCGTAAGCCACAAATGAACCAATTTAAATCGAGATTTTTTTTGTTAATTGATTCGGCAGTCACTTTGTGGAAATACGAGTTTCCCTCCATTTTTTATTTCAATTATACTTGATACCAATATTTTTTTAATCTATTGTGATATTTTGATGCATCCCCCATCATTTTCAAACACCGTATCCAAAGCTAAGATTTAACTTTGGAGTTGTGGCCTTGTAATGCTTCAATATTTCTTTAAATATTTTTTTCTTGAAGAAAAGATTTTCCCATGAATTCAATCGGAATTGTCAAGTATTTTTTTTAATCAATGAACAAAGATATAAAAAAAGATATTTTAAAAAGATACGGGCTGTAAAGTCTAACGAACTTTCATTTTACTGTTTTTAACATTAAATTTTTCGTATGTCATTTAATGGCTGACAATAGTATAGGTACGTAGAAATGGTCGATTAGTTTGCTGTCTATTATACAACATTATTAAAAAATTAACCGCTATTGTGCAGAGATTTTTTCTTATTGCTGAAGAGTTTTTTTTGCAAAAATGGTCCATTTAAAATTTAGTGGACATTGTAGTCCCCAAACAACAGGTTTCTACAAAAAAACACATTCCAATTTTTCACTAAAAATTAGTTAAATTTGATTATTTATGAATATTTTTAACGAAAGCTCGGCCGCCAAAATACACTGGTGTAATCGTCGGTATATCGACGGCCGCGTTTTTTAGCAAAATAGATCAGAGTCGATATATCGATTCTCAGCACTCTAACGGTTAAGATACGTATATTATATCTAATGTGTTCATGCAATCTAGATAATTTTAGAAGTTAAACTAATTTTTACATGCAATTACTAGTTGGTATTAAAAATTTAATTAAAATTTTCTCGGTTTTTTTTGTTGATTTTCCAATACATTTTGCCAATTTTTTTTCCGAAATTTTACATATTATTAATTAAATAATATGTTCCACCATATTATCATTAAAATCATTACCTTTTGAGCTTTGACTCTTTTTCGTGTCCTCGACTTGCAACACATCAGCCGTGTCGGATTTGTGAACATCGCCATATTCGGAAGCACTTTCCCCGCGTACAGTGCTTCCTTCGTCATCATTGCCATTGGAGTCGAGTCGGCTGTCTTTAATTTTGCTTAAATCTACATCCGGATCATCTCCTTTTTCATCATCTGTATCTCCGTATTGACCCTCATTACCGATATGATCCTCTTCCTCATAGTCACTTGTATTTCTGCCACTTTTGATGGTGGGTGTGCGAGTAGTTCTTCCGTTTCGGATGGGGGATGATAGAGAATCATTTCCGGCTGGTGACGATGGGTAAGTTCTGTCACCATCTTTCGTTGGAGACGGTGAACGACTTGTATCATCGTGGTTACTGTGTGTAGATTTGCGATTATCATCATCTAATGTTAGGGGTGTTTGTCTGTGTTTTACTGAATCTGGTGTTTTTGTTAAAGGGTTATTTTGTGCGGATGCTGTTTTAGACATTCGTTCATTCGTATGGGTAATAGACTCTTGATTTTTAGAAACTGTGTGCTTATTACTAGGTGCGGTTTTAGGTATGGTTGCGGACTTTTTGTGAGTGCTGTGTGCAGATACATTTGTGTTAGAGGAATGTAAATTGTCAGTAGAAACGTTAGAGTCATTGTTGATATGTGTTTCTGTATCAGGTGACCCAACAACTTCACTGACATGTTCGCGGTCTTCACCTTCGAAATGCTCTTCTTTGAACGAGGTTTCGTATTCTTTGTTATCCTAGAACAAAAGTCTGTATTATTGTTGAAATCGGATGTTTTCGACTGCGGGAAAACATCGTAAAGTAACACATCAACTAAAAAGCGTAGCAAATAAAATGGTTTTGCTCCATCACACTAGAGGTGTTTTGAAATAAAGCTTACTAACATGTTGGGACGATCGATCGTTATCTATATCGTTTTCTGTATCCTGGTTGTCTTCATCTTCATCGTGGTCCATCTCAGTATTCTCCGTTAGAGCATCGTGAGAATCAGTGACGGGAGAAAAGATATCGGGAGAATTTTTCTGAGTAATGGCTGCAGTCGGTATGGCTGGAACAGAGGAAGGTTTTTTCGTCGCTGTTGTTGACCCCATTAGTTTTCTCGGTCGAGTGGGAAGGGGAGCAGTTGTAATATCTGCCTTTAACAAATTCCAATCCCAAGAGGAAGGGTAAGTCGCACTTGCAATCCTGGGGGCTTCTGGGATCACATACAGCTGTGTCTTGTCGATATCAGTCGGGCGGTTCTTGTAGAAGCCGGCGGATTTCATTTTCTGAAACCATTGTTATTGATTAATCATAAGTAGAGCTAAAATCAAAAAACTTGAACCAAACGATTAAAACTTCTTTCCAAAAGAAATATGTTTATTTTATAGGTGTTTCAACTTGAGATAAAACATCTATCGTTATTTTAATGAATTTCTTGAAGAAATTTATTTTGATTTGTAATTTTACTATTCATTCTTTAAAATTGTTAATATTAATGCTATTTTTTTTTTACTGTTTTCTACCTATTTTTCCAGCTAGGGCCCAGCATTCTTCAATTCAACTTTATTTTCTCTTAATCCAAGTAACATTTAACGTGATCGATTTTATTCTTAAAACACCGTTTTCGCATTGAAATAATAAGTTCTTCTTCGAAAAAATCAAATGGCTTTGAAAAGAAAAGAGTAAGTATATATAAATTCCAAAACAAAACAAAATCATTACACATTTCTTAAAAAATAGGAAGTGAACAAACATGTGACTTCTTCGGTGGTCTCCTGTGGAATGAATTCTATGTTAGCAAATATATCTCCTTAGAATTTATATGTTTTTCTTATTTTTCTACCTTATTTTATGTCCTAAAATGTTCCATTTGAATTCAAATGCTATCATAAATACCAAATCACGCACAGGCTATACCAATGTGGGATGTTATTTATATTTTAAAAATATAAATGAATACTCCCTATGAAACTATGAGAAGCGAAATTCAGAAAAACGTTTAAACAAATAAATAAAAAAATCATACATTAAGTATCAGATCCGGGAGCTTTCAATGTAGATCCTATGGATATTGTTATAATCAAAATAGTATGATTTTTCTAAGTCCATTAATATATATGTTTCCAATCACTTATCATCCCTGATCCCTTTTGACTGTGACTGCCAATCAACACACAAAAAATAAAGCCACTCGAGATCTACCCAAGCTCCTTTGCTTAACCGTCAAAATATTTTGAATTTTGTTAAGTAGATAGTGTTTTAGTATTAATCAGTCTTGATAAAGAAGCCGTTAGCTTCGAAACCGGTAGAAAGTATGATTAAGTTATAATAAAATATTTATAGTGATTTTAAAACAAAGTTACATTTTAATTATAAAATGAAAAATCACAAAGTTAGTGCTACAAATATAAATTACATTTATAATTCGTTTGGATCGTATTTATTTGGTATATTTCGCGTTTGTAATATGAATCGGAACATACATTATCCAGTTTTCCCTCCTGTGCGCCATTATCTAGAAGAGTGTTGTAAATGCGATCATCGTCCTTGGCAAGTATGGACCAGTGAAGCGGTGTCCTTCCGTCGTTATCTGTAGACGTCGTCCCTTGGGGAAACCTCTCTAGTATGTACTCTGCGATTTCATAGTGTCCTAATCCTGCTGCCTGAAGAAAAACGATAATATATAACACATTTGGCTACCATGCTGGAGGTCCCGGGTTCGATTCCCAGGGGGGGGGGAAATAAAAAAGTGTTATTTCACTCAACTTTATATTTAATGTTGCCATGGACTGGCACCAGAAGCGTAGGAATGATCTTTTTGTCTTTAATATAATAAACGAGCAAATTAACATCGCAAAAATTTGATGCAGTGCCCCATGCACCATTGGGTGCGAATAAGAGTGAATAGTAGTAGTACATCAGCAGTATTATTGTATTAGGAGATCCATTAATGTAGAAAAGGTGAATAATATTTGTGGCGTTCTATCCTCTCTGCCTATCCCCCCAGGGCATCGGCATGTGAGTTTGTTAGTTAATTAGTCAGGTAACAATAAGTCTACCGACCTAATAAATAACAGCGATTTAAAAATCTTGATAAAAAATGGTTTTTATTAATATTATAATATGTGCTAGAAACGATTAAAATGATCAAATTCAACGCGTTTATTTTCATATAATGTAAGCATATTACCATTATACTTCAACATTATTGACTTCAATAACGTTGGAAAATGCGTCAACCTTAAAAAATATTACGAACTTACATATAAATTAAATCATTATGTATGTTAAAACACGTAAGACCATAAACATTACTTAAATCAGTGGTCGTCAACATAATCCGAAAATAAGTCGTATCAAGATTGTATGAAAATTGTAAAATAGTACATCTTTAATTTTTTTCTTTTTTGTGTGTATAATAGGTTAAAAGAGATAAAAACAGTAAAAAAAACGTATGTAAAAAGAACTCCACCGACAAGCACACAAGTTGGCTTGGTGGGTCTCTGGAAAAAATATTTTAATTATGTTTTATAATTGTTCTATTAAATGAATGTGCACAATTTTTGTAAATAAAAAATAATATGTAAATAAAAATCCTTTTTTCCCCTTAGCCGCACCGAATGGTGCATAGGGCACTGCATCACGTTGACACTAAGCTTAATTGATTGCGAACAAGATGATGAGTCCTGCGCTTTAGGTACCAGTCCTGGTGATATTAAATATATAAATATATGGGATGAACCCCTTAAATTTTAAGAGACCTTGGAAAAATAAAAGGTATCGGAAGACCTCAAAAAATATGGTCCGCTGTGAGAGGTAAAAATTAGCTGCGAGCTGTAACCTACAGCCAAAAATGAAAATGTATTTGCAAAAGATTTAACAAATATTTTTATGCTATTAAATAAGCAAACAATACAAGTTAATATTCCATTTAATATTGTAAAAATAAATATTCTATTTAAAATTTATTTATCCTCCGACCCTTAGGTTTAAAAAAAAATTAAGTCCTTATCTCAAAACAGTTGGTGACCACTGACATAAATGTACTCGTTTATATAACGACGTGTAATACCAACGCTTAAGTAACAAGAAAGCAACAGCTTTCAGTTCGTATAAGGCAAAGCTTGTAAGTTTTAAATTTGCCGTATGAAAATTTATGTAAATCAGAAAAATTGTTTTGCGTGTGAGCACGCAATACTTGCGAGCTTTAACGTTATGGATGCATTCTAGATAATATGTGGAAAATTTTCCTCTATAGAACTTGAGTATAAGAAAAATATTGAATAATTTATTAGTTGATGCCTTAACAATTTAATCGCATGCTTTTTCTACGAGGTACAATACATTGTTACTTTAAGAGTAATAATATATTTATATATATATATATATATATATATATATATATATATATATATATATATATATATATATATATATATATATATATATATATATATATATATATATGTATATATGTATATGTATATATGTATATATATATATATATATATATATATATAATATATATATGTATATATATATATAAATATATATATATATATATATATATATATATATATATATATATATATATATATATATATATTTATATATATATATATATATATATATATATATATATATATATATATATATATATATATATATATATATATATATATATATATATATATATATATATATATATATATATATATATATATATATATATATATATATATATGTATATGTGTGTGTGTATATATATACAATTATCCCGGCGATTATTTCGACTCCTGACCTGACCGCTTTCAAATATTTAACACGTTTGATCATGCCCAGCATTCCTTGGTCTTCTTCTGCTATTTCCAACTACATTCGCCTCATATATTTGTTTTACCTTTGTTTCCTCACTCATTCGTTCAACATGTCCAAACCATCTCAACACACCTTTCTTAATTTTATCGATAATGCTGATCTCAGCCTTGCATTCATTCCTTATTTCACCATTCGAACATCTATCGTACAACGTTTTGCAGATCGCATTTCGACTGCGTTCAGTCTACTATTCATCCATATTTTGCCAACTCCATGATTCACTACCATACACTAGGGTTGCTACCAGGACTCCATAAAGCACTGCCAGCTTATACCCAGGTACGTGAATTTAATCTTACCTTATGCAAGGGTGTTAAGCCATTTAAATCTTGACTGGAAAATATTATGGACGGTATCGGATCTGATGTGACAGTTTTTAATTTTGCTAGATCATTCTGGACGACTGCAGTGTGCATCTCTTTGATAGTGCCCTGAAAAAAGACAAATCGATTATTACATTTTGGGTGTATTCAAATCTTTGTTCAAAAATACGGATTTCTCTACGTAGGAGTTATTTTTACTTTTGACATCTTAACATAGATAAACTAACTAGCTAACTAACCATCACGCCGCTTCCCCGCAGGGGTAGGCAGAGAGAAGAGAGCGCCACACCACTCTGTCCTTGCAAACATTATTCGCCTCCTCCACGTTCATGCATCTCCTCATACATACCCGCCGATTGTTACGACTCTAACCTGACCACTTTTAAGTATTTGGCATACCTGTACGTGCCATGTTTTTCTCGGTCTTCCTCTGCTTCTTTTCCCGCTAACATTCGCCTCATAAATTTGTTTTACCGTTCTTTCCTCACTCATTCGTTCTACATGTCCAAACCATCTCAACACACCTTTCTTAATTTTATCGATAATGCTTATCTCAGCTTTGCATTCCTTCCTTATTTCACTATTCGCACATCTATCATACATCGTTTTGTCGCACATTCTTCTGAGAGATCGCATTTCTACTGCATTCAGTCTACTTTCATCCTTCTTTTGCCATTCCATGTTTCACTTCCATACATCAGAGTTGGAACCAGGACTCCGTTGTGCACTGCCAGTTTAGCTTCCGCTGATAGGTTTTTATTTGCTATAACTGATTTCAGTGCACCATTCACTTTGTTCCCAGCATTCACTCTCTTTTCATCCCTAGAAAACATACTACCCAAATACACGAAATCATCTACCTGTTCCAAAATCTCTCCGTTTACCAATATTTCACATTCAGATCTGCATTCTTCTCTTTCAAAAACCATAATCATGGATTTGCTTTTAACATAGATGAAGAAGAATATATCTTAGTCATACAGGAGAAAGTGACCAAATGCATTTATTTTACAAAACCGTGATCATTGAATATTTGATATCTTACTAACTTAATAATGCCCTGGCCAAAAAATCCCAAAGGATTTTAAACTTGGAAGTATAATATATTGACTTGTTGAAATGACTAACTGCATTGATGTTTATTTTGCCAAGCAAAAGTGACTTAAATGGCCCTCCTGAACATTTTACGTTTTGGTGGTTGGTCACTTTCTCCTGTACGACTACGATATACAAGAAGTCTGGGTTTTTGATCTGTCATGGACTGGTTTAAATGATCACTTTATACATGTATAAGATTAACCATTCTACCCATGGTTGACAACCAAACTACTCAAATTTCAAAACACTTGTAAATATGATATGATTAATACGTCACTTGGTGTGCGAGTTTGGGGTAGAATCTTTGGCTGATTTGGGTAAGTTTTTATTAATTATGATTTTAGTAAGCTTTTATCAATGTAAAAATAACTCCTGAGTAGTGAAAACCAGATCTGTGAACAAGGATTTGGACACGTGTTTTATTTACTTCACTCTAACTACTGCGCGCCACAACAGTGTGGAAGCGAGACAACAATCGCGAATTGCATTGTGTGTGATACGATTACTCAAATCAACCATAGATACTGCCGTGAATTCGCACATGATGTGACGTACGAGTTCCATAATTTGAATAGTGTGTTATCAATCATGTGTAAAATGGTAAATATTACACGTGTGTAAAGTGATTACTTTAATTAACCTAACACACAGTAAGCCCTTCTAATACCCAGACTTCCATATTTTTCTTTATATTTTGTTAAGATGTTAAAAAGTCGATTACTTAGTTAAAAATTTGATGAGTTGAAAATTTGTATTGTCATGACCCTGAAGTGTTGCTTTATAGGTAATCAATAAATGCGTGTTTTCAAAACGAGGTTAAAATTTCTTTTGTTCAATTAATTAGTTGATGTGTCC
Organism: Brachycentrus maculatus; assembly: GCF_059751285.1. Taxonomy (NCBI): domain Eukaryota; kingdom Metazoa; phylum Arthropoda; class Insecta; order Trichoptera; family Brachycentridae; genus Brachycentrus; species Brachycentrus maculatus. The sequence continues at coordinate 1,121,264 of NW_028280941.1, forward strand.
CAGGGTCATAGTGTGGGGGCATTTTTACTTAATAACCTTCTTTCTTAGCCCACTTATTAACCACTTTTCTTGCTTAAAAATGTTACGTGGTAAATACTACTTTTTCTTCAAATCTATTGTGACATATCGCTCACTCCTTTCGACAACATCAAATATCAAAAAGCTTGATTTTTCAGGAGATCGTTTTTAAAGTTTAAGAATATTACAAAATGTATTAAAAACAAATATCAAGCCACTTATTAAACTTTTTACTGTGCAACAGATCTTTTTAGGTAAAATCTGAATGTTTTTTCTCCATTTGAAAAATATTTTGTATATATAACAAAATAATTAAACGATACCTTTTCTTCAAAATGCGAAAACAACACTTTCTGCCCTGTAGCGGGTAAATATTAAGTTTAAAATATGCCCCTTTTGGTGGGATATAGTACATTTTCTGGGCATACCGAAAACATGCACAACTGAAAATTGTCGATTTTTTATATGTGACGTTGTTGAAAGGAGTGAGCGATATGTTTCGATGCATTTCGCATCATTTTTAAACAACGTAGCTTAGTCAAAAAAATTGAGTTGTGTCCTTGAGACGTTGAAGGATGAATAGGGGGTAGAATGCATTTATTTTTTATTTATTTATATATTTATTTAGTGGGAACAAAGACAATAGGGGAAGTATTAGTCATTGTCATTTTCTGACATCTCATCAAAGATGAAGAAGAATATGGAAGTCTGGGCATTTACGGGACTGACGCCCGTCATAGGCTGGTTTTCAGTGATCACTTTACACACGTGTAACATTCACCAATTCTACCCATTATTGACAACCACACCACTCAAATTCTTGGAAGTTCTATATATTTGAACTAATTTTGAAAAATTATTCTCGAATACTTTTTAGTAATGATTCTTTAGCAGTAAAGTTATTTTTAGCCATAAGGTTGTTTAGCAGTAAGGTAAATTTTGTAGTATTGATTTTTTAGCAGTAAGGTTATTGTAGCTATAAGGTTGCTTTAGCATTAAGATAACTTTTATAGTAATGATTCTTTAGCAGTAAAGTTATTTTAGCTACAAGGTTGCTATAGCAGTAAGGTAACTTTTATAGTAATGATTCTTTAGCAGTAAAGATATTTTAGCTATAAGGTTGCTTTAGCATTAAGATAACTTTGGTAGTAATGATTCTTCAACATCAAAGTTACTTTAGATATAAGGTTGCTTAAGCAGTAAGATAACTTTTATAGTAATGATTTTTTAGGAGTAAAGTTATTTTAGCCATAATGTTGCTTTAGCAGTAAGGTAACTTTAGCAGTAAGGTTACTTTAGCAGAGTCGTGAGTTGAGTACCATGATATGAGGGACTGCCTCGAGGAACCTCTTGACTGCAGGCTGGCTGGACACCTCCGTGCGCAAGCGCGCCCCCTGCCCCCGCCACACCACCTGCTGCAGCCGGCCCAGGTCCCTGTCGTGGCACCATATCCTGATGTTGGCAGGCTTGATGACCAGCTCCGCTAGAGGGAATACCATAATGAAATGTTATTTATTTATCCGACACTGGATTATTCATCCTACATATGATATGAAATTTAGGATTGCTGAATCCATCGAAACACGTGTTGCAAAATATGTTAAGAAATAGTGGTACATATTTACCAATTTCAAAATGTAAAGGTACCGGTTTTTCACTTCAAATCGGACGTACAGAATATGGTAGCTTGTGCACTACACGGAATTTTACCGCCCGGCAGTCCGGTTTTGAAAAAAAAGCGACTACAACAGTTTAGCGCGATCGGATTTACGCGCAACGTGTTCACGCACCGATCAAGAGCACCGATCCGAAAAAAACGGACAAAAGCACAAGCTAATCGTCGTTTTAAAACGCTAACTGACGTGCCGGACGGTAAAATTCCGTGTAATTCCGTGTGGTGGACAAACGCCCCCAGTCGTTAAGTTGGCAAGCCAGCGCGACGCGCTGGCTTGCCAACTTAACGACTAACGCACTTGCTAGCTTTAAGAATAAAAGATGTGGGCAAGTATTCACATCGACGTTATTTAAACATAGATTCTATTTTTTTATAAATACAATGTAAGGTCTAATTTGTTTTGTAAAACATTTAATTTGATCAATTAAATGCCAAATAAAATTAATAAAGTAAGAGAGCAAGCAAACAAGGCCGCCGTTGTGGCTGGATGCTTAAAAATGCTAAATGAAGAAATAAACACATGTTGAAAGAGAGTAAGGTGAGAATTTATAAGACCTGCATAAGACATCATGACATACGGCAAGAGCTGACACCACGAATACGAAAAACCTTCTTACAACCACCGAAATGAAGACTTTCCGACCCATTGCAGGCCTAACACTTCGCGACAGAGTAAGAAACTCTGAAATAAGACAAATCTGCGATCTCGAAGATGTTGTGCGATGGGGAAGAGAAAGAAGACGTTTCTGGAGAAATCATGTGGGAAAAGCAAGTTCGGATCGTGTGGTGAGGACAGCAGCTGACAGCGGCATAAGAGGTAGCAGACCTCCAGGAAGACCACTTAACGATGGAGAGACAGCTAGTCATCCACCTCCCAGGAGCGCACCGGATGGTAACAAGACATAGTCCTAACTAAAGAAGAAGAAGAATAAGAAGTTGTAAGGCGTCTAATTTGGTTTGTAAAAAGTCCAAAGAACTTTTATTACCACAAAGTCACTGCGAAAAAAGTTAATTCTTCGATAAAAATAATAAAAATATAATCTCATAATTTCTTTGTAGCACGATCATCAAATATTTTAATTACGTAATTAATTTTAAATAATGATGGTTTTAAGTAAGTATCAGCACATCAGAATGAAAGCGGAATAATTTAAAAACAATTTTTATCGGGACCTTCGTGTTTGCAAACATTCCGTAATTCACTAAAAAACATTACTTTGTATCAACAATATTCATCTTACAGCCATGTGATCCGTGAAAGTCTATTTATATATTTTCATTTATATTTTAAAATACTAAAATTGCTCACGAATAGCAAAAAAGTTAACTAATCGGCAAATATAAGGTTGTTGGTAATATTTCGTATTGTGTAATAATAGAATTTGCGTATTTATATTAAATTTTCAAAGGTTGGAGAGAAAATGCCATTAAATCGCACATTTACTGAATGCTATCACGCTTCTCAGGATTATAATCGCTGCCTTCAAATACTTCTTATATCTGCAGAATCAAAATTTTAGCTTTTGAACGATTCCATAATTTTGGTGTTGATGACTTTATTTGATTGGAACGAAAGCGAATATTTTTATATTTTAACAAAAAAATAATACGTTCATGACTTTTCATATTTTTAACGAAGCCTGCTAAAGTTTTATCTTTGATATGAGGGATAGTACTTTTGATCAATGTTTATTAACCTTTTGTGTGTGTATAAAAATTGCTATTTTTAAAAAAACAATAATTTTTCAGAATTTGCTTACTATTAAATAAAATAGAAAATGATTACAAATTAAACCACAATAACATAGAAGTTCTAAAAATAATAATACGTAAAGTTGTTAACTGCAACGTTTTGAAACAATAGAAATTTTAAAAATAAACAAAATTTACAATATGAAAATGACTAGAGCCTCTCCTCTTTTGTTTATGTTCCTACTGATAAGAAAAAAAATCAACGAAAAAATTATCAAATAAAAATAAGAAACAGCTTCTACCCCTTTTCAACCTTCAACGTCCCAAGGACCCAACTCTAAAATTTGGAATGAGCTTTACATACGGTGTTTGAATATGATGCGGAATGCATCGAAACACGTGTCGCAATAGGTTTTAAGAAATAGTGGTGTTTACTGAAAGTAAAAGTTAAATTAAAAATAAAATATCCTGTGTTTTAATTTATGTATTAATTTTAAATCTATTGAGTTGTATTTTATGCGTCTACTAAGTTGTATTTTATTAACAAAAACACATAAAAAATTATATTCAAATGGACTACGGTCCTTATGTAGCTATACAATTCTAAGTGACAGTTTTAACACGTGCAGCAATACTGTATAGTTAAAACTGTCAAAAAAACATTTGATCTTCACATTCGTTTGATAATGCCCTAACAAGGCGAAACGATTGTCACAGTATAATTTGTTATGTGTTTTTGTTAATAAAATACAACTTAGTAGACTCAAAAAATCTGTGTTTGATTTAAAATTAATACATAAATTAAAATGGAGTTCTACAAATTAAACGCCAAATCAAAAAATAAATATGCTGTGTTTAATACTATATTTTCATTAGTTGCAAGGATTATTGACCAATAATTCACTATATCGTTACACAAATACGGTGTTAAGAACTTCTGAATGTCATCATTTTAGTTTGGTAGTAAATCCATCGGTTAGGGGTTGGGGGTTGGGGGTCGCGTGCAAGAATGATGTTGGATGGGAACAGTAAGTGTTTTTGGTGAGTATCGAAGCACGCTACGTATCGCCTTGTAACTACTAGCATAGAAAAGGGATACTTATTATATTTATAACGATAATGCAGCGAGAGACAAAACTTTTAAAGGTACTTCAGTGAAAATGGATTGATTGATTTGGTTTCTTGAATGTTTTTCGCAGATATTTTGTGGCAATTTTTAATTAATGTTTTACTTAGTAAATACCACTATTTCTTAAAATCTACTGTGACACGTGTTTCGATGCATTCCGCATCATTTTCAAACAAATGATGCGGAATGCATCGAAAGACGTGTCACAGTAGATTTTAAGAAATAGTGGTAATTACTAAGTAAAACATTAATTAAAATGGATAGATTTTACCACAAAGTGACTGCCGAATCAATTAATGAAACTTTGTGGCACATTTTATAAACTTTATAAAATAAAACAACTTTTTTTGGTATCGTAAGGCAAAAGATAATTAACTCTAACCTAACTATGAGTATTTCAATGTTTTAGAATTAGTATATAAACCCTGATGATGACAAGGTTCTTGTCGAAACCGGTTGGATAAAGTGTACCAATAAAAAGTGATTGATTTGGAATTATCTTTGTAGAATGATTTATATATAAAAATATAATACTATATTTCATGTATTTGGGAAGTGTGATTTCAAGGGATGGAAAGATAGAATGTATAAGAAAAGAGAGCGAATGCTGGGAACAGAATGAATGGTGCACTGAATTCAGTTTTAGCAAATAAAACCCATAAGCAAAAGTTTACAGGCAGTAAGTAATGGAGTCCTGGTTCCAACCCTAATGTATAAGTGAAGCATGGAGTTGGCAAAAAACGTTGAAAGTAGACTGAAGACGAATATGCGACAAAACGCAAGAATGCAAGAGTGAGACAAGATTATCGATATTTTTTTTTTAAAAGATGTGTCGAGATGGTTTGGGCATGTGAATCGAAAGAGTGAAGAAAGAACAGTAAAATAAAAATTAATGGGACGAATGTAGTTTGTAATAGAAGTAGAGGAAAACCGAGGAAAACTTGGCATGATCAAGCATTTCAAATAATTGGTATTTCAAATTCTTCATCAAATATTTCAAATACTTGAAGGTGGTCAGAACAGGAGTCGGAATTATCGGCGTATATGTATGACGAGATGCATAAATGTAGGAGAGACGAAAATTGTTTATAAAGACAGATTGGTATGGCGTTCTATTCTCTCTGCCTACCTCTGTGGGAAGCGGCGTGATGGTCGGTTAATTATTTTTTTTTATTAACATAAATTGTATACATTTATTTAAATCACAATTTTAAACATATTTAAAAAAATATTTTGCAAAGACCCACCAAGCCACCTTGTCGGTGGAGTTCTTTTTTAATACGTTTTTATTGTTTTTAACCATTTTAACCTAATGTACACAAAAAAAAGAGAAAAATTAAGAATAAATATATTTTAAAATTTTAATAAAATTAACTCTTGATCATTTACCCATTTAGTTAGTTTCGTAAATATTCAGACTAGCGAATGCAATTTGTTGCCAATTAAAGAAACTCACCGCTCGTTGCGTCCTCCATTTTTTTTGTTAATTCTAAGAAAATCACTCGAAAAAAAACAAATAACGAATGAGATAAAGTGTAATTAATGTAGAAGGGTGAGAAACGTTCCCTAAAGGACGTCCGGTCACGTTATGCGTATTAAAGTCAACTAAACTTATTATCGCAATACATTTGACTAAACGGAGAGTTGGTACGTTTTAATGGGTTTCTATTTTTGACGCAGGTAATAAAAATTGACGCGGGGAAACCGATGTACGTGGAAATAGAGTAACAGAAGCACAGTAGCTTATAGCCATTTCAATAAATAATTCCTCGTTCTGGAGAACCCTCACAGCTCACGCGACGTGTTAGGTTATAAACCACAGTTTCCCAAAGTGGTCTGTATGGACCCCCGAGGGTCGATTTTGACTTGCTAGGGGTCCATGTCAGCTAAAAAAGCAAAAAGAAAACCGGTGGACATTATGATTAAGTTAAAATAAAATATTTAACGTGAAACAAAGTTATATTTTGATTATAAGATGGAAAATCACGAAGTTATTGCTTCAAATATAAATTATATAAAAAAGAATATGTTTTATTACGTTTTTATTTAATTTAATTTAAATAAATAATAATATTATTATTGACAGCTTTTAAAGCATTTTAAAAGAAGTGTTTTGTACTCATAAGCCCAGTATTCGTTAAATCGCAACTTTCTCTAAATCCAGGTAACATTTTACATAACTGTTTTTTTTCTTAAAGTACCGTTTTTGTATTGAACAAAATATTTTTTTTAAAGAAACGATTATATGGTTACAAAAAGAAATTAATAATTAAAGAAATTAACGCTGTGTTTGCGTGTAAGGTCTTAAGAGAGTAATTTTTCACGAAACGTACATGAATTATCACATATCATCGTTTTTCCTTACATTTAAAGTTCTTCCAACCGCATTTTCAGATCTAATATAAAAGCATTTAGGCTTTTTGACAGACCCCTCTTCCAAAGGAATTTTATTTTATGAACCAAGTTGCGAAAATTATTAGAAAATAGGAAACAAAATTTTATCCCGATTTTACAGAGAATTTATATTTAAAAGCTTTAAATTTTCCTATCACTGTCAATTTAAGTAAACACAAGTTTGTAAAACCACCACAATTAGTTTGTTCAATTAGTCAGCTTTATCCGATTCCAACCCGACGTTGGCCGGTGCACAGACGCCTCCAGCCCCGACCAGCACAGCAAACATAGACGGGAAAGTGCCAAGGCATTTGCAGAAAATGTTCATACACGTCTACGGAAAAAAAATGAAAAGTGGTCTATGGGGCGAAAAAGTTTGGGAAGCTTTGTTCTAGACTCTAACCTGCGAGAAATGTGTCACTAATTGTTTTTATTACTTAAGCTTTTATCCCGTATACCTTATACAATACGTGGTAATAATGCTTTGACCCTTACCACTCACATGTCGAGTGTAGCTCGACATTGTATTTATCACGCCAACTTCGATGTCGAGTTTGCCTCGACATTATACCATGGGGATTACAACTCTTCGATAATAACTTCAAAACCCATGTTTACAAACTACTCTTCTTCTTCTTCTTCTTCTTCTTTTAGGACTAGGTCCTGTCATTCTCGGGTCGCTCCTGGGAGGTGGAAGACCAGCCATCCTTCCATCGTTTAGGCGGTCTTCCTGGGGGTCTGATCCCGCTTATGTTGCTGTCCCCTGCCACCCTCACCACTCGATCCGAACTCGCTCTTCTCACATGATCTCTCCAGAAACCTCTTTTCTCTCTTCCACATTGTACAACATCTTCAACATCGCAGATTTTTCTTATATCTGAGTTTCTTACTCTGTCGCGAAGTGTTAGGCCTGTAAAGGGTCGTAGAGTCTTCATTTCCGAAGTCCTAAGAAGGCTTTTTGTTCTCGCGGTGTCGGCTCTTGTTTCCGTGTCGTATGTCAGGATCGGTCTTACGCAGGTTTTATAGATCCTCACCTTACTCTCTTTCAGCATGTATTTGTTTCTCAACTATGTAACTACTACGAACTACTCACAAAAAATAACTAGATTTTCACGTACCTATATCATAATGCATTGAAAAACAAAATTTAGTAGTTAGAAGGATGGATATAGTCCCCAATGTACACCCAGTGAATATGGTCATTAAGACCCCCTTGAGTTGATGCTTTTACGACATTTACTTTTTTACTTTGCTACTGTTTTATTTTTATATGTATGTACATACATACATGTGTATGTATGTATGTGTGTATAATATATTTATATAAGCTTTACCCAGCCATACGTTACTATGGCTCAGTGTGGTTAAATGGCGTAATGTTAGCGATAATGTAAATACAGGGTGTCTTATTTTGTATTGAAAAGTACGAACAACTAATGAGGTGGTTATTCTCAGTTCTACTGCCTCTCAGCTGCAATAACAAGTAATAAAGTGTAATGGGTATTTGCGAGAGGCACTCAGAGCCATATACAATAGATTGGGCCGTTGATGTATGAAGAAAAATATTTTTTTGGATATCAAAGACAAAAGGGTCTAAAAAGTTGCATTTTGGATTGCATATAACGAGAAAAATATTTTAAAAAAATATTCAATATTACTTTTGGCCCTCAACCAGAGCTCAAAGTTTTCGGATAAGCCATTTTTTGCGCTTTACCAGCTGTTATATCGTAATTTAGTAATATAGATAGTCTAATTAAATTTTACGATTTGTAATATACTTAACTTAAAAATCACATCAAGGCAAAAGTTGCTCTTTACATTGTTATAAATAGGTAGCATTGTTTTAGTAAGTCATTATATCCATCAGTATTCGGAGGGCGCACGGCGCTCTAAGGAATCGGTTGCGCTGTCCGTAATTTTCTTTAGATCCCTGTACTTTAAAAACGAATACTTTAAAACGAAACGAAACGCTTTCATTGTTGAATTCGCAAAAAACGTCATCGGCCCACCCTAATATAAAACACTGAACTCCCTTTCACACGTTTTCGAAATAACACGATGGATAATAAAGAGATCATGACATGTGGGATCGAATGCAGAGCGGACACCGCAGTAACAAAAAAAGCACTATGAGTGTCAGAAGTGAAGACTCTAAGGAGCATATCTGGCAAGAGTCTATGAGATCCGAGATGTCATTAGGTGGGAAGGCAACGAAGAAGACAATGGTATGCGCATGTGAGGAGAATTGAACCATCCAGACTCCCCCACATTGCATTGAAAGGCCAACCCCAAGGCAGACGATTCTCGGGCAGACAACCAAAGAGATGGGTTGACAGCTGTGAATCGAAATCGCAGGAGGTTAATCCCTCTTGAAAACAGGAAAAAGAAAAAAAGAGAAGAAAAAACAAACAATCGTTTGACAATACGTAACAGTCATTCGGAATTTCTTACATCCCTCGCAAATACTTACTACTGAGTACTATGCACAAAAAGGTATGCGAGGTACTACAACAAAGAAATGTTTAACTAACTAACCAACCATCATGCAGCATCGCCACATGGGTAGGAAGAGAGAATAGAATGTCACACCAAACTGCTGTCTTTGCAAATAATCTTCACCAATTCTACAATCACGTTATTCCGACTCCTAACCTAACTACGCCCAAGTATTTGAAATGCTTAATGATGTCAAAGTTTTCCTCGGTTTTCCCTGCTTCGATTACCATCCACATTCGCCTCATAAATGTGTTCTACTGTACTTTCTTCACTTATTTTTCACACAGGCCCAAACCATCTCGACTCCTGGCCGTATTAGCTCAGCTATAGTCCGCTTAGCTCTATGGCACGCTTCATTCGGGTCTGTATATACGTGTAAATTTACAATAAACATTATGAAATGTAGGCTCACACTTCGCACGATATTTATCCATCATATAATAAGTACTGATATACATGCACACGACTTACTGTTTTATGTATAATATTGCTACGCAATAATTACCCTGGATAAGGAAAATGTGTATTCAGTCGAGCTTTCATATTTCGATGTTAGAAAATCACACGAAAAGTTTTGTATGTAAAACATAAAATTGATAATACAGGAAACATTTTGTAAAAAAAATATTAATATGTATGCAGGATTGACTAAGCGGAGACAAGCTCAACTATATTTTGTTTACTAAAATATCGTTTTTCATAAAATATGTAAATATTGCGTGATTTATAAAAAAATATATAAAAAGATTCTGGAGAGATTCTCCTAACATGCGATAAACACATGTTAGGAAAGAATCATTTAACCCCACACCACTCTATCCTTGCAAACGTTATTCGTCTCTTCCACATTCTCCCTTTCACATCTCCTTCCCTAAATACGTGCAGTACGCTAAATTAGAGAGGAAACTCGGTATTTAAAAGTACTGTACAATATATTAATGTGTATATCACTAAATATAAAGACATTTAATTTTTATTTTATATATATATATATATATATATATATATATATATATATATATATATATATATATATATATATATATATATATATATATATATATATATATATATATATATATATATATATATATATATATATATATATATATATATATATATATATATATATATATATATATATATATATATATATATATATATATATATATATATATATATATATATATATATATATATATATATATATATATATATATATATATATATATATATATATATATATATATGTATATATATGTATTATTACATAAGTAAATAAAAATAATGAAATAATTAAAAATCCTGTTTTCCCCTTAGCCGCACCAAATGGTGCATAGGGCACTGCATCGCGTCGACACTATGCTTAATTGATTGCGAACAAGATGATGAGTCCTGCGCTTTAGGTACCAGTCCTGGGTGATATTAAATATATATATATATATATATATATATATATATAAATGTGTGTATATATATATATATATATATATAAATATATATATATATATATATATATATATATATATATATATATATATATATATATATATATATATATATATATATATATATATATATATATATATATATATATATATATATATATATATATATATATATATATATATATACACACATTTAAAAAAAAACATATAACTTATATTAACATTATACAATAACATAACACAAAATTTAAAAATCACTTTTTTTAATAATAATATTTAAAAAAAATAATAAATAATATTTACCACTGTTAGTAGTGATTTCTTTTCTGCGCCTGGATTGTTTCATATTTTTCTTCATGTGGAAGTCTTACACAAAGATTTTTAG